>NW_025421834.1:0-132094 GCF_011764305.1 Mustela putorius furo
CCCAACCAATACTCTCCTATCGGGTTAGAACAAATTTTTATAAAATCCCCCACTGTTATCCTTAGTAGAACCATGAGTCACTTTAACACAGATAGTCAAGAACATCAAGAAGCCGCAAAGCCAAAACAAATCTTCTTGTCTCACAACCTCTGAGAATTTCTAACCACTTTTCTTTCCCATCTGTTTTCTTCTGAACCAGTGGTTACCTTCTGTGTTTGTAGTGGGTAATTTCCTGGATAGTAATATAAATCTGACACTTGGGGTTCTTTTTGACGGGTTATCTTCCTTTGTGATATTGCATATATATATTTGCTTCTAATTTTTTTTCTTCTGTTGTCGATAATACTTTATCAGATCTTTTTGTTTGTTTTTTGTTTGGTCGACTTGGCATAAAATCTTACCTTTGGGGCTCATCTGCGGATAGACCTCAACTTTCAATCTTCCCTTTCTTTTCTGTCTCGCTCTCTCTCCTTTTTTTTCTTTTTCTTCTCTTTTGTCTCATAGACAATAGTCGGAAAGAGAATTCAGGCTAAACAATTATCCAGGCAATAGCTAGGTTGGAGAAAGCCATGAATGATCAAACGGAATTGATTAGGGCTGAGCTGAAAGTGAAGAGAGATGATGTTCACAATGTTAGGGCGGAGCTTAAAGCTACCAGGGCTGAGTTTCACAATGCTCTCAATGAGTTCCAATCTAATCTAAATTCTCTCAAAGCTAGGGTAACTGAGACAGAAGTTTGAATTAGTGATCTGGAGGACAAACAGATAGAAAGGATCAGGAGGAGGCCTGGAACAAACAGCCTAGAAACCATGAAAACAGAATCAGGGAAATAAATGATGCCACGAAACCTTTTAAAGTCAGAATTGTTGGAATCCCTGAAGGGGAGGAGAAAGAAAGAAGTCTAGAAGATATAGTGGAACAAGTTCTTCATGAAAAATTTTTCCCCAAACTCCCGAATGGAATCTGTGTTCATGTACTAGAGTCTGAATGGTCTCCACCCAAGATTATACATTCCAAAAAACCATCACAACACCTGGTAGTCAAATTGAGGAATCATAATTGTAGGTATAATTTCATGAAAGCTGCTAGGACAAAGAGGCTCCTTTCTTACAGAGGAAAGCCCATCAGAATAACATCAGACCTGTCCACAGAGTCCTGGCAAGCCAGAAAGATCTGGCAATATATATTCAGGGCATTAAATGAGAAGAACATGCAGCCAAGAATACTTTATCCAGCAAGACTGACATTCAAAATGGATGGGGAGATATAGAGTTTCCAAGACCGGCAAGGCTTAAAAGACTATGCAACCTCCAAGCCATCACTACAGGGAATATTAAAGGGGGTTCTATAAAAGAGGAAAAAATCCTAAGAATAGCATTGAACAGAAATATAGAGACAGTCTACAGAAAGAAAGACTTCAAAGGTAACTCGATGTCAATAAAAACGTATCTATCAATAATCACTCTCAATGTGAATGGCCTAAATTCACCCATAAAATGACACAGGGTTGCAGATTGGATAAAACGACAGGACCCATCCATGTATTGTCTACAAGAGACCCGTTTTGAACCTAAAGATACATGCAGACTGATAGTGAAGGGGTGGAGAAGCATCTTTCATGCCAATGGGCCTCAAAAGAAGGCTGGTGTAGCAATTCTTGTATCAGATAAATTAGACTTTAAACTAAAGACTGTAGTCAGAGATACAGAAGGACACTACATCATTCTTAAAGAGACTATCCACCAAGATGTTCTAACAATTGTAAATATCTATGTCCCCAATATGGGAGCAGGCAATAATAAAACTGTTAATCAAGATAAAGGGTCATATTGATATGAATACACTAATTGTAGGAGATCTTAACTCATCTCCCTCAGAAATAGACAGATCATCAAAGTAGAAAATCAATAAAGAAACAAAAGCATTGAATGACACATTGGACCAGATGGACCTCATAGATATATACAGAACATTCCACCCTAAAACAACAGAATACTAATTCATCTCAAGTGCACATGAAACCTTCTCAAGAATAGAGCACAAACTGGGTTACAAATCAGGACTCAACCTATACCAAAAGACTGAGAAGATTCCCTGCATTTTCTCAGATCACAATGCTTTGAAACTGGAGCTCAATCACAAGGTAAAGTTCCGAAGGAACTCAAACACCTGGAAGCTAAAGACCACCTTGCTTATGTATGCTTGGATCAAGCAGGAGATCAAAGAATAACTGAAAAAAAATCATGGAAACCAATGAGAATGAAGACCCTTCAGTCCAAAATGTATGGGATAGAGCAAAGGCGGTCCTAAGGGGGAAATATATAGCCATCCAGCCCTCCCTCAAAAAAATTGAAAAATCCAGAACACAGCAGCTAACTATATGCCTTAAGGAACTGGAGAATCAACAACAAATCAAAACAACTCCACACATAAGAAGAGAAATAATCAAGATTAGAGCTGAGATCAATGAGGTAGAAACCAGAGATACAATAGAACATACTAATGTAACTAGAAGCTGTTTTTTTGAAAGTATCAATAAAATCGATAGACCACTGGCCACACTAATCCAAAAGAAAAGAGAGAAAGCCCAAATTCATAAAATTATGAATGAAAAGGGAGAGATCACAACTAACACCAAGGAAGTAGAAACAATCATCAGAAGTTATTATCAACAGTTATATGCCAATAAGCTTAGCAACCTAGATGAAATGGATGCATTCCTGGAATACTATAAACTCCCAAAATTGAACCAGGAAGAAATTGACAACTTGAATAGACCAATATCTAGTAACGAGTTTGAAGCAGTGATCAAAAATCTCCCAAAAAAACAAGAGTCCATGACCTGACGGATTCCCTGGGGAATTCTTCTATCAAACTTTCAAAGAAGAAATAAGACCTATTATCCTGAAGATGTTTCAAAAAATTGAAGCAGAAGCCAGCATTATCCTGACCCCTAAACCAGGCAACGACCCTAAAAAAAAGGAGAATTTCAGACTAAAATCACTGATGAATATGGATGCTAAGATTCTCCAAGATCCTAGCAAACAGGATCCAACAGCCCATTAAAAAGATTATCCACCATGACCAGTTGGGGATCATCCCTGGGCTACAAGGATGGTTCAACATTCGCAAATCAATCAATGTGATAGAACAAATGAATACGAGACGAGAGAAGAACCACATGGTCCTCTCAATCAATGCAGAAAAAGCAGTTGAAAAAATCCAGCATCCGTTTCTGACAAAAACGCTTCAAAGTATAGGGATAGAAAAAACATTCCTGAACGTCATCAAATCTAACTCTGAAAGACCCACAGCAAATATCATCCTCAATGGGAAAAAAGCTTGCAGTCTTCCCGTTGAGATCAGGAACAAGTCAAGGATGCCCTATCTTACCACTCTTGTTCAACATAGTATTAGAAGTCCTAGCAACAGCAATCAGACAACAAAGAGAAATAAAAAGTATCCAAGCTGGCAATGAAGAAGTCAAAACTCTCTCTCTTCGCAGATGACATGATTCTTTATATGTTAAACCCGAAAGACTCCACCCCCAAACTACTAGAACTCATACAGCAATTCAGCAACATGTCAGGATACAAAGTCAATGTACAGAAATCAGTGGCTTTCTTATACACTAACAATTAAAATACAGAAATGGAAATTAGAGAATCAATTTCATTTACTATAGCACCAGAACCATAAGATACCTGGAAATAAACCTTACCAAAGAGGTAAAGGATCTGTACTTGAGGAACTACAGAACACTCATGAAAGAAACTGAAGAAGACACAAAAAGATGGAAGACCATTCCATACTCTTGGATCAGAAGAAAAAACATTGTTAAATTGTCTATACTGCCTAGAGCAATCTATACTTTTAATGCCATTCTGATCAAAATTCCACCGGTATTCCTCAAAGAGCTGGAGCAAATAATCCAAAAATTTGTATGGAATTAGAAGAGACTCTGAATCGCTAAGGAATTGTTGAAAAACAAAAATAAAACGGGGGCATCACATTACCTGATTTCAAGTTTTTTATTACAATGCTGTGACACCAAAAGCAGCATGGTACTGACATTAAAACAGACACATAGACCAGTGGAACAGAGTAGAGAGCCCAGATATGGACCCTCAACTCTATGGGCAAATAATCCTCGACAGAACAGGAAAAAAATATACAATGGAAAAAAGACAGTCTCTTCAATAAATGGTGCTGGGAAAACTGGACAGCTATGTGTAGAAGAATGAAACTCGACCATTCTCTAACACCGTACACAAAGATAAACTCAAAATGGATAAAAGATCTCAACGTGATACAGGAATCCATCAGAATCCTTGAGGAGAACATAGGCAGCAATCTCTTCGATATCAGCCACACAAACTTCTTTCAAGTTATGTCTCCAAAGGCAAAGGAAACAAAAGCGAAAATAAACCTTTCAGACTTCATCAAAATCAAAAGCTTCTGCACAGCAAAGGAAACAGTTAAAAAAAACAAAGGTGTGCAACCCACGGAATGGGAGAAGATATTTGCAAATGACAGTGCAGACAAAAGATTGATATCCAGGATCTATAATGAACTCCTCAAATTCAACACGCACAAAACAGACAATCATATCAAAAAATGGGCATAAGATATAAACATAAACTTCTCCAATGAAGACATACAAATGGCTATCAGACACATGAAAAAAATGTTCATCATCACTAGCCCTCAGGGAGATTCAAATTAAAACCACATTGAGATATCACGTTTCACCAGTTAGAATGGTCATTAGCAAGACAGGAAACAACTTGTGTTGGAGGGGATATGGAGAAAGGGGAACCCTCTTCCACTGTTGGTGGGAATGTAAGTTGGTGGAGCCTCTTTGGAGAACAGTGTGGAGATGCCTCAAGAAATTAAAAATAGAAATTCCCTATGACCCTGCAATTTCACTTCTGGATATTTACCCCAAAGATACAGATGTCATGAAAAGAAGGGCCATCTGTACCCCAATGAGTATAGCAGCAATGGCCACGGTAGCCAAACTATGGAAAGAACAAAGATGCCCTTCAACGGACGAATGGATAAGGAAGATGTGGTCCATATACACTATGGATGCATACCCAACTTTTGTAGCTACATGGACGGGACTGGAAGAGATTATGCTGAGTGAAATCAGTCAAGCAGAGAGTGTCAATTATCATATGGTTCAATTATTTGTGGAGCATAACAAATAGCATGGAGGACATGGGGAGTTAGAGAGAAGGGAGTTGGGGGAAATTGGAAGGGGAGGTGAACCATGAGAGACTATGGACTCTATAAAACAATCTGAGGGGTTTGAATTGGCGGGTGGGTGAGAGGTTGGGGTAACAGGTGGTCGGTATTATAGAGGGCACGGATTGCATGGAGCACTGGGTGTGGTGAAAAAATAATGAATACTGTTATGCTGAAAATAAAATAATAATAATAATAATAATAATAATACGCACTTGGGTCCAGAGTGTTGTTTGAAATTAAGGTCGGCACAGGGAATTTGTACTTTGCTTCTAATCTTCAGGGTTTGAGCAACCGTGAAGGGCAGAGTTTTCTTTTGGGTGGTAAGCATACTCATCTGGTGTGGCACCAGAGGCCCCATCCTGGAAAGCATGTGGTCCAGGGCCTTGGGGACAGAAATTTGCAAATGCAAACTAGGGTTTATGGTGAGGGCGGAGGCGATCACAGGCCCAATCTGCAGGCCTGAGTGCACCTCATAGTGTACTGAAATTAAGGTGTCATGGAGGCAGTATCACAGGCTTTTCTGTCTGGATTGTGTGTCTAGGATGGTCGCAAAATGTAGGGGAGTCTTCATGGGGCCACGGGAGATTCTTCATCTCTGGGCATTCTGCCCAGCTCTCTAGAGTTTGGTGTCTCTGGGGAAAGGAAGACTGCTGTTTTCCGTCTCAGCAGATCCCCAAAAGAGGGATTCCAGAGACAGTTTCTGGGTGTTTCAGGGCACCTGAACAACACGAATGAGGGTGAGGATTTGGCCCTAGGGACCTTGCAGGCCCGCCCTGTGTCCTTTCTGTCCAGCTACCAAGGGGGTTTGTTTGAAAGCAGGCTCACTCTGAGGGTCACAATGCCTGTTTATGCCCAGGGCAGCTCACATGAGTGGCCGTGGTCTCATGGGCCATGCAGCTGGTTCCCACTCTGAAGGTTGGAAACCCATCTCAACAGCCAGGATTCCTGACATGGGGCATGAGGAGTACTCTTGTGTTTCAGGTTCCCCCATAAGCAGGGATTTGAGCTACAGTCTGAAAGAGAGATGACTGAATATCCAGGTTGAGTATATGTGATGGCTTCTGGCCACAACAGGTCCCACCTGCAGGATATGGGGCCATCTGTCTGTGTGGCTGATTAGAGGTCGTGGCTCAGGCTATGTCAGACCAAGCCTGATTGCCCATGGTGGCCGAGGATATTAGGGTACCGTCGAGGGCCATGCCAGTGTATCCTCATATGGAGTTTCTGGGCAGAATCACCAGGCACTTCTTTCTGTTGGGCAGGCAAATTCTGCATTGTGTACCAGATTCCCTATAAAGAGGCCTTGGGGACGGATGGAATTGAGGATGGAATTGTAAACACAAGCTACGGTTAAATTCAGTGTGAAGCAGAAGGCACTTCCCGTGTGCAGTGGCTGATTCGAGATATCCAGCACCTGAGTAAGGGCAGATGTCTGAAGTTAGCTCACACTGTAGTTTGTGACTATGATGACCGACTAATGGAGTGGTGGGCGCAAGATGCCATGGAGGATTTCCCACACTGTGGCTTGTGGGATGCTCCAAACAGCAAGGTTTCCTTGTACTGGACAGGGGGAGTCTGGTTTGTTGGCTCCAGGATCCCCATAGTGAAAGTTTGGGTAGCAGAGATCTCTCACATGGATGCCTGGAAAGCACACCTCCATTGACCATTGCAGCTGAGGAACAAAGCAGGTTCCATTGGTGGCTCTGGGGCGAAATTCCAAGCAGCCTGAGTTGACATGGAGTTCCATGCTGTTGGATTATAATGATGGTTTGTATCCAGGGAAACATTAGAATGTTGGAGTGGTAGGGGCCATGCCGGATTCTCCTCCACTGAGTCTTGGACATATCTACCAAGAGCAATGTTTTTTTACTGGGGACAGGAGGGGTTCTGTTGTGTGGCTTACAGACCATATGTTGGAATATAAGTTGGTTTTGGAAAAAAGGCCTCTGGGGACAGGCGCCTGAAAATATAAGCTATGGTATCAATGAAGTCTTAGTGGCATGTCAGGTTCAGTCGTCTGACTCAGGGCCTTTGACGTGGATATCTGCCTGGAAATAGGTGCTCATGGTGTATCAGAATGCACATTTGGGTCCAGAGTTTTCCTCAGAATTGAGGTGCGCTCAGGGGTTTTGCATATTTCTACTAATCTTCAGGGTTTGGGCAACAGTGAAGGGCAGAGTTTCCTTTGAGTACGTAGGCACAATCATCTGGTTTGGCTCCAGAGACCCCATCCTGGAGGGCTTCTGGACCAGGGCTTTGGGAATTAGGGTTAATGTGAGGGCCAAGGTGATCACAGGCCCGAAATGCAGGCCCTGAGGGCAGCTCATAGTGTACTGAAATTACACTATCATGGAGGCATTAGTGCAGGCTTTTCTGTGGGCTATGTGTCCAGGACAGTCACAAAAGGTAGGGGTGGCTTCATGAGGCCATGGTAAATTCTTCGTCGCTGGGGATTCTTCTCAGCTCCCAAGTGTTTTGTGTCTCTGGGAGAAGGGAAGACTGCTGTTTTCCGTCTCAGGGCACCCCCAAAAGAGGGATTAGAGACGGGTTCTTGGTCTGGTCGCCAGGAAAACACAAACGATGGTGAGAATTTGGCCCTAGGGATCTGGAAGCCCCACTCTCTGCGGGCTCCTGGGCCAGGTTCTGAGGGGGATTTGTTTGAAAGCAGACTCCCACTGACGATCACAATGCCTGTTTGTGCCCAGGGCGGCTCCCATGTGTGGTCGTGGTCTCATGTCCATGCAGCTGGTTCCCACTCTGAGGGTGAAACACCCATCTCACCAGCCAAATTTCCCGCCATCAGGAAGGAGGTGTACCCTTGTTCTTCTGGGCTAGGCACAGATGCCTGAATATCCAGGTTGAGTAGAGATGGCAGCTTTGGGCCACAACAGGTCCCATCTGTAGTATATGGGACCCACTGTCTGGGTGGCTGACTAAAGGTCGTGGTGCAGGCTGTGTCAGACAGAGCCTTAGTTCCCATGGTGGCCTATGACATTAGGGTGTCGTCGAGGGCCCTGCAGGTGGATCCTCATGTGGGGTTACTGGGCAGACTTACCAGGCTATTCTTTTTTCTTGGGGCAGGCAGAATGCTGCGTTGTGGCTACAGAATTTCCTATCAAGAGTGTTTGTGGACCAGGAGCGTGAGGATGGAATGGTAAACACATGCTAATGTTAAATTCAGTGCCAAGCGAAAATCAGTTCCAATGTGCAGTGGCTGATTGGGGATATCCAACACCTGAGTAAGGGCGGATGTCAGATGTTTGCTCACACTGGAGTTTTTGTCTATGATGACCAACAAATGGAGGTGTGGCGTCAAGAGGCAATGGAGGATTTACCACGCTAGGGCTTCTGAGATGATCCAAACAGCAAGGTTTCCTTCTACCAGACAGGGGGAGTCTGTTTTTTTTTTTCTCCAGGTTCCCCCATGTGGAGGAAATTTGTGTAGCAGAGCACTCCCTCATGGATGTCTGGAAAGCACACCTGCATTGACCATTGCAGCTGAGGAACATGGCAGGTTTGTTGTGGTGGCTATGGGGCGTAGTACCAAGGCCTTGAGTTGACATGGAGTCTCATGTAAATTGGGCACAATGCTGGTTTGTTACAAGGGATATCTTAGAATGTGCTGGTGGCTAAGGGGGCATGCAGGATTCATCTAACCTGAGGGTTTGACACAGGTCCAAGAGCAAGGTTTCCTTCTGGGGACAGGAGATGTTCTGTTGTGGGGCTCAGGGACCACATATTGTATCATAAGTTGGTATTCCAGAACAGGCCTCTGAGGACAGGGGCCTGAAAACATAATCTAGGGTACCAATGAAGTCCTAGGGGCATGTCAGGTTCAATATTGTGACTCAGGCCCATTGACTTGGGTGTCTGCCTGGATGGAAGTGATCAGGGTGTTTCATACTGCACATTTGTGTCCAGATAGGCCTTGATTATTGGGGTATGCTCAGGGTCCTTACAGGTTTTTCTCAGGTGAAGTATTTGGGCAACTGTGACCGGCACAGTTTCCTAGGGAATGGCAGGACAGTCCTGTGGTGTGGCTCCAGAGACCCCATCCTGGAGTGCATGTAAGCCATGGTTTTGGGAGATAAGTCTGCAAACACAAACTCTGGTTAGGGTTAGTGGCGAGGGGATCATAGGCCCAATGCATAGACCTGGGAGTGTGGCTCATCAGGAAAGGTAAATTGGGTGACTTGAAGGCCCTAGCACAGTTTTTTTTGTATCTGGATTGTATGTCCAGGATGGTGTTGGGCACAGCAAAGATGGCGCTGGCCTGCCTTCTCTTCCGGCTAGTAAAGGCGCCACCGTGGCAGTATTGGCGCCAACGTGGCGGTTTCGGTTCCGCATATCTCTGATATTTCCTCCTCTCGCCCAACACACCCTACCCAGTTACTGACTACGTAACCAAACCCCATAGGCTCTCTCCCCGCTGACCTCATTTCCCATCCCCTACCCAATATAAGCTGCAACCCCGCTCAATAATGTGAGATCCTGCTTCGACAGATCCCCGAGTCTGGTGTGGTTCGTTAATGCGCCTGGACTCGTGACACTCGCCATCCCGCTCAGCCCCAAGGGGAGCTACCGGCTGCCCCGGACGCTCTCCTCGTGACTGTCGGCTCGCAAAACCTACCGGAGTCCAACAAGATGGCCTCGGAATGCAGGTGTGGTTTCATCGGTCCATGGGAGAATTTTTCTCTTTAAGGATCCTGGCGGCTCCCCATCATTTGGTGGCTTACTCAGGGAAGAGTGCTGTTTTCCATCTTAGGGGTGTCCCAATATAGGGATTCCAGAGACGGGCACCGGGACTGGGTGCCTGGAAAATGCCACCAAGGTAAAGATTTGGGCCTAGGGACGTACCAGGACTGCAATGCGGGATCCTGGTGGAGCCACTGAGAGGGCTTGTTTGAAAGTATGCCTAGGCTAAGGGTCAGAATGCATGATTGTGCCCAGGGCAGCCCTCAGGAGTGGGCCTGGTCTCACTGGCCATGCAGCTGGCTTCCACTTTGAGAGTTGGACAGCCATCTCAACAGCTTGGTTTCCTGCCATGGGGAAGGACAAGTTCTCTATTGTGCTTCAGGTTCCCCCATTGGCAGGGAATCCAGCAGAGGTCTGGAGACACATGCCTGAATACTAAGGATGGGTAGAGATGACGGACGTGGGCCATGGCCTGTCTCACATGCTGGATATTGGTCCCACTGTCTATGTGGCTGACATTAGGTCGAGGCTAAGGCTCTGTCAGACACAGCACTAGTGGCCAGGGACACCTATAAATCAGGGTTCCCTCCAGGGCCAAGCAGATTGACCCTCATGTGGGGTTTCTGGGCAGACCCACCAGGCCCTTCTTCTTTCTACTGGGAAGGCAGTATTCTGCATTGTGGCTCCAGAATTCCCTATCAAGAAAACTTGGGGACCAGTAGGGTGAGGTTGGAATTGTAAACATAATTTACGGTTAAATTCAGTGCTAAGCTGAAGGCAGTTCCAATGTGCAGCAGCTTATACGAGATATCAAGCACCTGAATAAGGGCAGATGTCAGATGTTTGCTCACACTGGAGTTTTTATCTATGATGACTGACAAATGGAGGGGTGGTGACAAGAGGTCATGGACGATTTCCCACGTTGAGGCTTGTGAGAAGCTCCAAACAGCAAGATTTCTTTCGACTGGACAGGGGGAGTCTGAGTTGTTTGCTCCAGGGGCATCCATGTGCAAAGTTTGCGTAGCAGATCTCTCCTGCATGGATGCCTTTAAAGCACACTTCCATTGATCATTGCAGCTGAGGAACATGGCAAGTCCTTCTGGTGGCTCTGAGGCAAAGTACCAAGACCTTGAGTTGACATGGGAACTCTTGCAGATGGGTCACAATGCTGGTTTGTTACCAGATGGATCTTAGAATGTGCTGGAGGTTAAGGAGACATGCAGGATTCTGCTACCTTGAGATTCTGGCACAGGTCGAAGAGCACGGTTTCCTTCTGGGAACAGGAGATGTTCTGTTGTGTGGCTCAGGGACCACATGTTGTATCATATGTTGGTATTCCATAACAGGCCCCTGAGGACAGATGCCTGAAAACCTAATCTAGGGTTCCAATGAGGTCCTAGGGATATGTCCGTTTCAATCTTCTGACTCAGAACCATTGACACTTGGGTGTCTGCCTAGATTTAGGTGATCAGGTGAAATCAGACTGCACATTTGCATGCAGAGTGACTGCCAATATTGGTTATTGCTCAGGGGCCATGCAGATTTCTCTTAATCTGGAAGGTTAGGAAAACTGTGAAGGGCACATTTTCCTTGGAGGTGGCAGGCACAGTCCGGGGGTGTGGCTCCAGAAACCCCATCCTGGAGGGAATGTGAGCCATAATTTTGGGAGAGAAGTCTGCAAACACAAATTCAGTTTAGGGTTAGTGGCGATGTAATCACAGGCCCAATGCATAGATCTAGAGGGCAGCACGTCAGGAACTGTAAATCGGGTGACTGGAAGGCCCTAGTAGAGACTTTTCTATCTGGAATGTGTGTCCAGGATGGCCTCGGAATGCAGGTGTGGTCTCATGGGTCTATGGGGACTTTTCCCTCTAAGGATCCTGGTGGCTCTCCATAAATTGGTGGCTTTTTCCGGGAAGGAAAGAGTGCTATTTTCCATCTTAGGGGTGCCCCAAAACAGGGATTCCAGAGACAGGCTTTGAGTCTGGTCGCCTGATAAAATACCACCAAGGGTAAGGATTTGGTCCTTGGGGCATACCAGGCTTGCAATGTGGGATCCTGGTGTTGCAACTGAGAGGGCTTGTTTGAAAGCATGTTCAGGCTGGGGGTCACAATGCCTGTTTGTGTACAGGGTGGCCTTCAGGAGTGGGGGTGGTGTCATTAGCAATGCAGCTGGCTCCCACTCTGAGAGTTGGACACCCACCCCAACATCCAGGTTTCCTGCCATGGGGAAGAAGCAGTTCTCTATTGTGCTTCTGGGTCCCCTATTGCCTGAATACCAAGAATGGTTAGAGAGGGCGGAGTTGGGCCATGGCCGGGCTGATATGCTGGATATGGGCCCTGATCTCTGGGTGGCTGACACTAGGTCGAGGCACAGGCTCTGTCAGACACAGCACTAGTGCCCCCAGGCAGCCTATAAATCAGAATTCCCTCGAGGGCCAAGCAGATTGATACTCATGTGGGGTTTCTGGGCAGACTCAACAGGCACTTCTTCTTTCTATGGGGAAGGTTGAATGCTGCATTGTGGCTCCAGAAATTCTCATCAAGAGGGCTTGGGGACCTCTAGGGTGGGGATGGAATTATAAACACAAGCTATGGTTCAGTGCAGTGCCAAGCAGAAGGCATTTCCAATGTGCAGCATCTTATTTGAGATATCCAGCATCTGAGTAAGGGCAGATGTCTAAATGTTTGCTCACACTAGAGTTTGTGTCTATAATGACTGAAAAATGGAGGGGTCGTGTCAAGAGGCCATGAAGGATTTCCCATATGGAGCTTGTGAGATGCTCTGAAAACAAGGTTTCCTTCTACTGGACAGGTCGAGGCTGGTTTGTTTGCTCCAGGGAACCCATGTGAAAAATTTGGGTAGCAGAGCTCACCTGCATGAATGCCTGGAAACCACACCTCCATTGACCATTGGAGCTGAAAAACATGGCAGGTTCGTTGTGGTGGCTCTGGGACGATGTACCAAGGCCATGAGTTGACATGGAGTCTTATGAAGATGGGACACAATGCTGGTTTGTTACCAGGGAGATCTTAGAATGTGCTGGTGGCTAAGGGGCCATGCAGAGTTCATCTACCCTGACGGTTTGACACAGGTCCAAGAGCAAGTCTTTCTTCTGGGGACACGAGATGTTCTTTTGTGGGGCTCAGGGACGACATGTTTTATCATAAGTTGGTATTCCAGAACAGGTCACTGAGGACAGGTGCCTGAAAACCACATCTAGGGTTCCAATGAGGTCCTAGGGACATGTCAGTGTCAAACTTCTGACTCAGGACCATTGACATGGCTGCCTGCCTGGATGTAGGTGATGAGGGGGTGTATCAGACTGGGCATTGCATTCAGAGGGTCCACCAATATGGGGATTGGCTCAGGGGCCTTACAGGTTTCTCCTAATCTGGAGGGTTTGGGCAATTGTGACTGGCAGAGTTTCCTTGGGGATGGCAGGCACAGTCCTGTGGTGTGGCTCCATAGACACCATCCTGGAGGGCAGGTGAGCCATGGTTTTGGGAATGAAGTCTTCAAACACAAATTCCGGTTAGGGTTAGTAGCACGGTGATCACAGGCCCAATGCATAGACCTGGAGGGCAGCTTGTGAGGAACTGTCATTAGGGTGACTCAAAGGCGGTAGCACAGGCTTTTCTATCTGGATTGTGTGTCCAGGATGGCCTTGGAATACAGGTTTGGTCTCATGGGTCCATGGGATATTTTTCCTCTCTTTGGATCCTGGTGGCTCCCCAAGTTCGGTGACTTTTTTGGGGAAGGGAATTGTGTTGTTTCCATTTTAGAGCTGCTCTATAACAGGGATTCCAGAGAGGGTATCTGGGTCTGGGCGCCTCGAAAATCCCACCAAGGGTTAGGATTAGGGCTTAGTGGTGTACCAGGCCTGAAAAAAACGGGATCCTCGTGGTGAAACGGGGAGGGGCTTGTTTGAAAGCATGCTCAGGCTGAGGGTCACAATATTGGTTTGTGCCCAGGGCTGCCCTCGGAAGTAGAGTGATTTCATTGCCTATGTACCAGGCTCCCACATTGAGAGTTGGACACCCACTCCAACAGTCAGGCTTCTTCATTGGGGAAGGAGGAGTTCTCTATTGTGCTTCAGGTACCCCATTGGCAGGGATTCTAGCAAGGTCTGGGGACGGGTGCCTGAACACCAAGGGATGAGTAGAGATGACGGATTTGTGCCATGGTCGGTCCCACATGCTAGATTTGGGGCCTGATCTCTGGGTGGCTGACACTAAGTGGGGCTCAGGCTCTGTCAGACACAGCATAATCCAGGGCAGCCTATAAATCAAGGTTCCCTCGAGGGCCGAGCAGATTGATCCTCATATGCGGTTTCTGGGAATACTCACCAGGCACTTCTTTCTACGGGGAAGGCAGAATGCTGCACTGTGACCCCAGAATTCCCTATCAAGATGGCTAAGGGACGAGTATGGTGAGTATGGAATTGTAAATACAAGCTATGTTTCAATTCAGTGCCAAACCGAAAGCAGTTCCAATGTGCAGCACCTTATTCAAGATTTCCAGCACCTGAATAAGGGCAGATGTCAGATGTTTGCTCACACTGTGGTTTGCGTCTATGATGACTCATAAATAGAGGGGTGGCGTCAAGAGTCCATGGAGGGTTCCCACGCTAAGGCTTGTGTGATATTCCAAACAGCACTGTTTCCTTATACTGGACAGGTGGAGTCTGGTTTGTTTGCTCCATTGTCTCCCATGTGGAAAGTTTGGTTAGCAGAGCTCTCCAGCGTGGATGACTGGAAAGCACACCTCCATTGACCATTGCAGCTGAGGAACATAGCAGGTTCGTTCTGGTGGCTCTGCGGCGAAGGACCAAGGCCTTGAGTTGACATGGAATCTCTGGCAGATGGGCAACAATGATGGTTTATTACGACGGAGATCTTAGAATGTGCTGGTGGCTAAGGTCCCGTGTAGGATTCTCTTACCCTGAGAGTTTAGCACAGGTCGAGGGCACAGTATATTTCTGTGGGCAGGAGATGTTCTGTTGTGTGGCTCAGGGACCACATGTTGTATCAGAAGTTGATATTCCAGAACAGGCATCTGAGGACAGATGCCTGAAATCCTAATCTGTGTTTCCAATGATGTACCAGGGGCATATCAGTTTCAATCTTCTGACTCAGGACCATTGACTTGGCTATCTGTCTGGATCTAGGTGATCAGGGTCTTTCAGACTGCGCATTTGCATCCAGAGTGGCTGCCAATATTGGGGTGGGCTCAGGGGCATTGCTGGTTTCTCCTAATCTTGAAGGTTTGTGCAACTGTGACGGGCACAGTTTCCTTGGGGAAGGAAGCCACAGTACAGGGGTGTGGCTCACATCCTGGAGGGCATGTGAGCCATGGCTTGGGGGAGAGGTCTGCAAACAAAAATTCCGGTTAGGGTTAGTGGCACGGTGATTTGCAGGCCCAAAGTGTAGACCTGGAGGGCAGCTCGTGAGGAACTGTAGTTAGGGTGATTCAAAGGGTGTAGCACAGGCTTTTCTATCTGGATTGTGTGTCCAGGATGCCCTGAAATGCTGCTGTGTTCTCAAGGGCCCCAAGGGAGAATTTTCGTCTCTAAGGTTCTGTGTGGCTCTCCATAGATTGGTAGCTTTTTCAGGGAATGGGTAGAATGCTGTTTTCCATCTTAAGGATGCCCCAAAACAGGGATTCCAGAGATGGGCTCTGGGTCTGAGTGCTTGGAAAATCCCACCAAGGGTTAGGATTTGTGCCTAGGGACATCCCAGTCCTGCATTGCAGGATCCTGGTGGTGCAACTGATATGGCTTGTTTGAAAAAATGCTCAGGATGAGGGTCACAATGCATGTTTGTGACCAGTGAGGCCCTTAAGAGTTGGCGTGGTCTCATTGGCCATGCAGCATGCTCCCACCCTGAGGGCTGGGCACCCATCGCAACAGCCAGGTTTCCTTCCATGGGGAAGGAGCAGTTCTTTATTGTGCATCAGGTTCTCCTATTAGCAGGGATTCCAGCAAAGGTCTGAGGACAGATACCTGAATATCAAGGATGGGTAGAGATGATGGACTTGGGCCATGGCTGGTCTCACATGCTGGATATGTGCCCCACTCTCTGGGTGGCTGACACGAGGCCAGGGCTCAGGCTCTGTCAGTCACAGCACTAGTGGCCAGGGAAGCCTATAAATTGATGTTCTCTCAAGAGCCGAGCAAATTGATCCTCATGTTGTGTTTCTGGGAGATCTCACCAGGCACTCCTTTCTATGGGGAAGGCAGAATGCTGCGTTGTTGCTCCAAAATACTTATCAAAAGGGCTTGGGATACCGGTCGGTTGAAAATGGAATTGTAAACACAACCTATGGTTAAATTCAGCTCAGGGCCTTGCAGTTTTTCCTCCTAATCTGGAGGGTTGGAAACCTGGATGGGCACAGTTTCCTTGTGGATGGCAGGCCAAGTCCTGTGGTGCAGCTCCATTGACCCCATCCTAGAGGACATGTGAGCTATGGTTTTTAGGAGAGATGTTTGCAAACACAAACTCGGGTTATGGTTACTGGCGAGGTGATCACAGGCCCAATGCTTAGACCCAGAGGGCAGCTCGTCATGAACTGGAATTAGGGTGACTCGAAGGCAGAAGCGCAGGGTTTTATATCTGGATTGTTGTCTGGATTGTTTGATGGACTTGGGCCATGGCTGTTCCCAAATGCTACATATGGGCCCCGCTTTCTGCATGGCTTACACGAGGTCGGGTCTCAGGCTGTGTCAGACAGAGCACTAGTTGCCAGGGCAGGCTATAAATGGGGTTCTTCTAGGGCTAAGAATATTATTCCTCATATGGGATTTTGGGCAGACTCACCAGGCACTTCCTCTTTCTATGGGGAAGGCAGAATGCTGTGCTGTGGCTAAAAAATTTCCTATCAAGAGGGCTTGGGTACCAGTCGGTTGAGAATAGAATTGAAAACACAAACTATGGTCCAATTCAGTGCCAAGCAGAAGGCAGTTCCAATGTGCAGCAGCTTATTCAAGGCATCCAGCACCTCAGTAAGGGCATATGTCAAATGTTTGCTCACACTGGAGTTTGTGTCTATGATGACCGACAAATGGAAAGGTGGTGTCAAGAGGCCCTGGAGGATTTCCCAAGCTGAGGCTTGTGAGATGCTCCAAAAAAACAAGGTTTCCTTCTAATGGACAGATGAAGTCTGTGTTTTTTTTGCTCTGGGGTCCCCCATGTGGATAGTTTGGTTAGCAGAGCTCTCCCGCATGGATGCCTGGAAAGCACACCTCCTTTGACCATTGCGGTGAAGAACTATGGCAGGTTCGTTCTTGTGGCTCTTGGGCGAAGTCCCAAGGCCTTGATTTGACTTCGAATCTCTTGCACATGGGTCACAGTGCTGGTTTGTTACCAGGGAGATTGTAGAATGTGTTGGTGGCTAAGTTGCCATGCAGGATTTTCCTACCCTGAGGGTTTGACACAGGTCGAAGAGCATGGTTTTTTCCTCCTGGGGACAGGAGATGTTCTGTTGTGTGTCTCGGGGACCACATGTTGTATCATAATTTGGTATTCCAGAACAGGCCTCTGATGACAGATGCCTAAAAACCTAATCTAGCATTCCAATGAGGTCCTAGGGCATGTCAGGCTTCAATCTTTTGACTCAGGACCATTGCCTTTGGTGACTGCCCGAATATAGGTGATCAGGGTGTTTCAAGCTGTGTATTTGTATCCAGAAAGTCCTCCTATATTGGGGTGGTCCCAGGGCCCATGCAGGTTTCCCCTAATCTGGAGGTTTGGGACAACTGTGATGGGCCATGTTTCCTTGTGGATGGCAGGCACAGTCCTGTAGTGTTTCTCCAGAGACCCCGTCCTGGAGGGGATGTGAGCCTTGGTTTTGGGAGTGATGTCTGGAAACACAAATTCGGGTTAGGGTTATGGGCGAGGGGATCACAGGGCCAATGCTTAGACATGGAAGGCAGCTCATAGCAACTGTAATTAGGGTGACTCGAAGGCAGAAGCACAAGCTTTTATATGGATTTTGTGTTCAGGATGGCCTCAAAATTCAGGTGTGTTCTCATAGATCCATTAGATATTTTTCCTCTCAAAATTTCCTGGCAGTTCCCAATAGTTTTGGTTCCTTTTGGCGGGAAGGGAAGAGTGCTGTTTTCCATTTCAGGGGTACCCCAAAACAAGGACTCAAGAGATGGGCTCTGCATCTGGGCCCCTGGAAAATCCCATTAAGGGTTAGGATTTGGGCCAAGAGGTGTACCAGGCCTGCAATGCTGGATCCTGGTGGTGCAACTAAGGGGGCTCGTTTGAAAGCATGCTCACGCTGAAGGTCGTAATGTCTGCTTGTGCCCAGGGTGGCCCTCATGAGTGGGCGTGTTCTCATTGGTCTTGTAACTGGCTCCCAATCTGAGGGTTGGACACCGATCTCAACGGCCAGGTTCCTAGCCATGTGGTGGAAGAAGGAGTTCTCTATTGGGCTTCACGTTTCCCCATTGGCAGGTGTTCCAGCAAAGTTCATGGGACAGAAGGCTGAATACCAAGGATGGGTAGAAATGACAGATTTGAGCCATGGCCCATCTCACATGCTGGATATGGCCTCTCTCTCTGGGGGGCTGACACTAGGTTGTGGCTCAGCCTCTGTCAGACCCACTCTAGTGGCCAGGGCAGCCAATAAATCAGATTCCCTCGAGGGGTGAACAGATGATCCTCATGTGGGGTTTCTGGGAAGTCTCACCACCCACTTCTTCTTACTATGGGGGCAGGCTTAATGCTGCGTTGTGACTGCAGAATTCCCTATCAAGAGGGCTTGGTACCAGTAGGGTGAGGATGGAATTGTAAACACCAGCTCTGGTTAAATTCAGTGCCAGGATGAAGGCAATCCCAATGTGCAGCTGTGGATTGGAGATATCCAGCACCTGAGCAAGAGCGGATGTCAGATGTTTGCCTACACTGGAGTTTGTGTCTTGATGACCAACAAATGGAGGAGTGACTTCTAGAGGCCATGGAGGATTTCCCATGCTGAGTCTTGTGAGATGCTCTAAACAGCAAGGTTTCCTTCTACTGGACAGGTGGAATCTGGTTTGTTTGTTCCAGGGTCCTCCATGTGGAAAGTTTGGGTAGCAGTGCTCTCCCACATGGATGCATGGAAAGCACACCTCCATTGACCATTGAAGCTGAGGAACATGGCGGGATCGTTCTGATGGCTTTGTGGTGAAGTACCAAGGCCTTGAGTTGGCATGGAATCTCTGGCAGATGGGCCACAATGCTGCTTTGTTACCACGGAGATCTTACAATGTGTTGGTGGCTAACGTGCTGGGCAGGATTCTCCTACCCTGAGGGTTTGGCACATGTTGAAGAACATGGTTTCCTTCGGGGCATAGGGGATGTTCTGTTGTGTGACTCAGTGACTACTTGTTGTATCCGAAGTTGGTATTCCAGAACAGGCCTCGGAGGACAGATACCTGAAAACCCAATCTGGGGTTCCAATGATGTCCCAGGGGCATGTCAGTTTCAATCTTCTAAGACAGGACCATTTACTTGGCTGTCTGCATGGATGTAGGTGACCACTGTGTTTCAGACTGCTCATTTGCATCCAGACTGCTCATTTGCATCCAGAGTGTCTTCCAATATTGGGGTGGGCTCAGGGGCCTTTCAGGTTTCTCCTAATCTGGAAGATTTGGGCCAATGTGAAAAACACAGTTTCCTTGAGGATGGCAGGCACAGTACTGTAGTGTAGATCCAGAGACCTCATTCTGTGAGCCATAATTTTTGGAGAAAGTTTTGCAAACACAAATTCGGGAACACAAATTCTTCATCAGGAACTGTATTTAGGGTGACTGGAAGGCAGTAGCACAGGCTTTTATATCTGGATTATATGTCCAGGAAGGCCTTGGAATGCAGGTGTCATCTCATGGGTCCATGGGAGGTTTTTTACCCTCTAAGGATCCTTGTCGCTCTCCATAGTTTGGTGGCTTTTTAGGGGAAGGGAAGAGTGCTGTTTTCCATCATATGGGTGCCCCAAAACACGGATTCCAGAGACGGGTTCTGATCAGGGCGCCAGGAAAATCCCACCAAATGTTAGGATTTAGGCCTAGTGGCATACCAGGCCTTCAATGTGGGATCCTGGTGGTGCAACTGAGAGGGATTGTTTGAAAGCATGCTCAGGCTGAGGGTCACAATGCCTGTTTGTGCCCAGGGCGCCCCTCAGGAGTGGGTGTGGTCTCATTGCTCATGCAGCTATCTCTCACACTGAGGGTGGGACACACATCCCACCAGCCAGGTTTACTGCCATGTGGAAGGAGGAGTTCTCTATTGTGTTTCAGGCTCCCCCATTGGCAGGGATTCCAGCAATGTTCTGGGGACAGGTGCCTGAACACCAAGGATGGGTAGAGATGCCAGACTTGGGCCATGCCTTGTCTCATATCTGGATACAGGTCCCACTTGTTGGGTGGCTGACACCAGGTCTGGGCTCAGGCTCTTTCAGACACAGCCCTAGTGTCCAGGGCAGCCTATAAATTGGGTTCCATCGAGGGCTAAGCAGATGATCCTCATGTGGTGTTTCTGGGCAGACTCACCAGGCTCTCTCCTTCATTCTATGGGGCAGGCAGAATGTTGCATTGTGGCTCCAGATTTCCCTATCAGGAGGGTTTGGGGACAAGTAGGGTGCAGATGGAATTGTAAACACCAGCTACAGGTCAGTTCCAATGTGTAGTGGCTTATTTGAGATATCCAGCACCCGAGTAAGGGCAGATGTCAGATGTTTGCTCACACTGGAGTTTGTGTCTATGATGACTGAGAAATGGAGGGCTGGCGTCAAGAGGCCATGGAGGATTTCCCATGCTGAGGCGTGTGAGATGCTCCAAACAGCAAGGTTTCCTTCTACTGGACAGGGGGAGTCTGTTTTTATGTTCCAGTTTCCCCCATGTGTAATGTATGGTCAGCAAAGCTCCCCCAATGGATGCCTCGACATGACATCTCCGTAGACCATTCCAGCTGAGGAACATGACAGGTTCATTCTGGTGGCTCTGGGGCCAAGAACCAAGGCCTTGAGTTGACATGGAATCTTTTGCAGATGGGCCAAAATGCTGGATTGTTATCAGGGAGACCTTAAATTGTGCCGGTGGCTAAGGTGTTGTGCAGGATTCTACTACACTGAGGATTTGGCACAGGTCCAAGAACACGGTTTCCTTCTGGGGACAGGAGATGTTCTGTTGTGTGGCTCAGGGACCACATGTTGTATCCTAAGTTGGTATTCCAGAACAGTCCTCTGAGGACAGGTGCCTGAAAACTTAATCTAACGTTCCAGTGAGGTCCTAGTGGCATGTCCATTTCAATCTTCTGACTCAGAATAACTGACTTGGGTGTATGCCTGAATATAGGTTATCAGAGTGTTTCAGACTATGCATTTGCATCCAGAGTAGCCTCCAATATTGGTGTGGGCTCAGGGGCAGGTTTCTCCTAATCTGGAGGGTTTGGGTAACTGTGATGGGCAAAGAGTCCTTGTGGATGGTAGGCACAGTCCTGTGGTGTTTCTCCAGAGACCCCACCCTGGATCTAATGTGAGCCATTATTTAGGGAGGGAAGTCTGCAAACACAAACTTGGGTTAGGGTTAGTGGCGTGATGGTTGCAGGCCCAATGCGTTGACATGGAGGACAGCTCATCAGGAACTGTATATAGGGTGATGGGAAGGCTGTAGCACCAGCTTTTCTATCTGGATTGTGTGTCCAGGATGGCCTTGGAATGCAGGTGTGTTCTCATGGGTCCATGGGAGGTTTTTCCTCTCTAAGGATCCTGCTGGCTCCCAATAGTTTGGTGGCTTTTACAGGAAGGGAAGAGTGCTGTTTTCCATCTTAGGGGTGCCCCAGGATAGGATTCCAGAGACGAGCTCTGGGTCTTGCCGCCCATAAAATTCCACCAAGGGTTAGGATTTGGGTCTAGGTGCATACCAGGCTTGCAATGTGGGATTCCTTTGGTGCAACTGAGAGGGCTTGTTTGAAAGCATGCTGAAACTGAGGGTCACAATACCTGTTTGTGCCCAGGGCAGCCCTCAGGAGTGGGTGTGATCTCATTGGCCATGTAGCTGGCTCCCACACTGAGGGATGGACACCCATCCTAACAGTCAGGATCCCTGCCATGGGTAAGAAGGAGTTATCTATTGTGCTTCAGGTTCCCCCATTGGCTGGGATTCCAGAAAAGGTCTGGAGACCTAAGCCTGAATACCAAGGAAGGGTAGAGAGGATAGACTTGGGCCATGGCCCTTCTCAGATGCTGGATATGGGCCCCACTCTCTGGGTGGCTGACAGGAGGCCGGGGCTCAGGCTGTCAGACACAGCACTGCTGGATAGGGCAGTCGATAAATCGGGGTGCCCTCAAGGGCCGAGCAGTTTGATCCTCATGTGGGGTTTTTGGCACACTCACCAGGCACTTTTTCTTTCTATGGGGAAGGCAGAATGCTGCAGTGTGGCTCCATAATTCCCTATCAAGAGCACTTGGAGGGGCACCTGGGTGGCTCAGTGGGTTAAGCCGCTGCCTTCGGCTCAGGTCATGATCCCAGGGTCCTGGGATCGAGCCCCGCATTGGGCTCTCTGCTCAGCGGGGAGCCTGCTTCCTCCTCTCTCTCTGCCTGCCTCTCTGCCTGTTTGTGATCTCTCTCTGTCAAATAAATAAATAAAATCTTTGAAAGAAAAGAAAAAGAGCACTTGGAGACCTTTCAGGTCCGAATGAAATTGTAAACACAAGCTACAGTAAAATTCAGTGCCAAGTGGAAGACAGTTCCATTGTGCAGCAGCTTATTTGAGACATCCAGCACCTGAGTTAGGACAGATGAAAAATGTTTGCTCACACTGGAGTTTGTGGCTATGATGACTGGCAATGGAGAGGTGGCGTCAAAAGGCCACAGAGGATTTCCCACACTGAGGCCTTTGAGATGCTCCAAATACAAAGATGTACTTCTACTGGACAGGTGGAGTCTAATTTGGTTGCTCCGGTGTCCCCCATGTGGAATGTTTGGGTAGCAGAACTCTCCTGCATGGATGCCTGGAAAGCACACCACAATTGACCATTGCAGATGAAGAACATGGCAGCTTCGTTCTGATGGCTCTTGGGTGAAGTTACAAGGCCTTGAGTTGACTTGGTATCTCCTGCCCATGGGTCACAATGCTGGTCTCTTATCAGGGAGATCTTAGAATGTACTGGTGGATAAGGTACCATGCAGGTTTCTCCTACCCTGAGGGTTTCACACAGGTCCAAGGGCACGATTTCCTTTTGGGGACAGGAGTTGTTCTGTTGTATGGCTCAGGGACCACATGTTGTATTCATAAGTTGGTATTCCAGAACAGGCCTCTGAGGAAAGGTGCCTGAACCTAACTGGAGTTCCAATGAGGTCATAGGAGCATGTCATGTTCAATCTTCAGACTCGGGACCATTGACTTGGCGGTCTGCCTGGATGTATGTAATCAGGGTGTTTCAGACTGCATATTTGCATTTAGAGTGGCTGCCAATATTGGGGTGGTCTAGGGGCCTTGCAGGATTCTCCTAATCTGGAGGGGTTTGGCAAATGAAATGACAAACGTTTCCTTGGGGATGGCAGTCACAGTATTGTGGTCTGGCTCCAGAGACCAGGTCCTGGAGGGAATGTGAGCCATGGATTTGAGAGAGAAGTCTGCAATCAAAAACTTGAATTAGAAAAAAAAAAAAAAACAACCTTGAATTAGGGTTAGTGGCAATGCGTTCACAAGCTCAGTGCGTAGACCTAGAGCGCAGATGATCAGGAATTGTAATTAGGGTGACTCTAGGTGGTAGCACAGGCTTTTATATCTGGATTGTGTTCCACGAATGCAGGTGTTGTCTCATGGGTCCACGGGAGATTTTTCTTCTCTAAGGATCCTGGTAGTTCCCAATAGTTTGGTGGCTTTTTATGGAGAGGAAAGAGTGCTGTTTTTCATCTTAGGGGTGTCCCAAAACAGGGATTCCAGAGACGAACTCTGGGTCTGGGCGCCTGGAAAATCCCACCAAGTGTTAGGATTGGGGTCTAGGGGCATACCAGGCCTGCAATGTGGTATCCTGGTGGTGCAACTGAGAGGGCTTGTTTGATAGCATGCTCAGATTAGAGTCACAATGCCTGTTTGTGCCCAGGGTGGCTCTGTGGAGTGGGTGTGGTCTCATTGACCATGCAGCTGGCTCCCACTTTGAGGTTTGGACAATAATCACAACAGCCAGGTGTCCTGCCATGTGGAAGGAGGAGTTCTCTATTGTGCTTCAGGTTTCCTCAAAGGCAGGGATTCCAGAAAAGATCTGGGGACAGATGCCTGAATACCAAGGATGGGTAGAGATGATGGCCTTGGGCCATGGCTGGTCTCACATGCTGGATATGGGCACCTCTCTCTGGACGGCTGTCACGAGGTCGGGGCTCAGTCACTGTCAGACACAGCACTAGTGGCCAGGGCAGTCTATAAATCGAGGTTCCCTCAGGGGAGGAGCAGATTGATCCTCATGTGGGGATTCTGGGCAGACTCACCAGGAACTTGGTCTTTCTATGGGAAAGGCAGAATGCTGTGTTGTGGCTTCAGATTTCCCTATCAAGAGGGCTTATGGACCAGTAGGTGAGGATGGTATTGCAAACACCAGTTATTGTTAAATTCAGTGCCAAGCAAAAGGCAGTTCCAATGTGCAGTGTTGGATTCAAGATATCCAGCACCTGAGTAAGGGCGGATGTCAGATGTTTGCTCACACTGAAGTTTATGTCTATAATGGCCAACAAGTGGAGGGTTTGTGTCTAGAAGGCTTGGAGGATTTCCCATGCTGAGGCTTGTGAGATGCTCGAAATAGCAAGGTTTCCTTCTACTGGACATGTGGAGTCTGGTTTGTTTGTTCTAGGTTCGCCCATGTGGAAAGTTTGGGTAGCAGAGCAAGGATACCTGGAAAGCAAACCTCCATTCTCCATTGCAGCTGAGGAACATGTCAGGTTTGTTCTGCTGGCTCTGGTGCGAAGTACCAAGGGCAATGAGTTAACATGGACTCTCTTTCAGATGGGTTACAATGTTGGTTTTTACCAAGGAACACTTAGAATGTCCTGGTGCTAAGGGGCCAAGCAGGATTCTACTACCCAGAGGATTCTACTACCTAATTTTGGGCACATAGCTTTCTCTCACTCTGACGTTCGTCAGAAGCGCTGGGAGGCGCAGTTGGCGCCTGCGTGGTTGGGAGATGCGTGGCTTCAGGACTCAGGGTTCCCGATATGGAGGCCACAAGGAACAAAACCCCGGAAGCAAAAGGCTGGGGAAGCGAGCAAGCGTTCAAGCCCGGGCTTCGTGATGGGCCCCGACCCATGGTCTAACGCCAGGGGCGGTACACCCGCAGGTTTAGAATCTGCAGGCATTTTCCTCGCCACTGGCAGTCTCGCGGAGTGCCTCTTGGAAAGTGCGGGCGCGGGCACTACAATGCGGATCCAGGCCCCTGGGGGCGGCCCAGCAGAAGTGCAGTGCCGGAGTTTACTTCGCCGGGCATTTTCCGGCCAATTCTCGCGAGCGTTCTGATCAAAGTGGGATCAGTTTGGGCAGAACACTCGTGAGAATTGGCCGGCGTTGGGCAGCCCTGCTGACCGCCCTGCTCTCCAGGGCCCAGGGCACTTTCTCGCCAAGGGCATGTTGCGGCCGCCTGGGCATCGCATGGGGTAGACGCTGCCCACCCGGGGGCGCCAGCGCAGTGGAGCGTTCCGTGAGCAGAGTTGAAGGACTGATGGCGGCGTGGCGTGCGCCTCCGTCTTTCGGGAAAATGGGGCTCCCAAGAATGGGGATGACCTCATTTTGGGCATGCAGGTTTCCCTCATTCCGAGGGTTGTCCAAAGCGCCGGGAGGCGAAATTGGCGCCTGCGTGGTTGGGAGATGTGTGGGTGCGGGACTCAGGGTTCCCGATATGGAGGCCATGAGGAACAGGACCCCGGAATCAGAAGGCTGGGGCAGCGAGCGAGGGTTCAAGCCCGAGCTTCGTGATGGGCCCTGACACATGGTATAGCACCAGGGACGGGATCCCCGCAGGCCAGGGATCCGCGGGCGTTGTCCTCATCGCAGTCCATCTCACGGAGTGCCTCTTGGCAGGGTGCGGGAGCAGGCACTCACAATGCCCAGCCACGCCCCGGGGGGCGGCCCAGCAGACGTGCGGCGACCGAGGTGAATTCGCCAGGCGTTTTCCAGCCAATTCTCACGAGCGTTCTGCCCAAACCAGGATCTGTTTGAGCAGAACGCTCGTGAGAATTGGCCGGCCTTGGGCAGCCCTGCGGACCGCCGTACTCTCCATGGCCCAGGGCCCTTTCTCGCCCAGGTCATGTTGCGGCCTGCCCGGAAATCGCACGGGATAGAGGTGGCCCACCAGGGGGCGCCGGCGCAGTGAGCGTACCTGGAGCAGAGTTGAAGGACGGATGGCGATGGTGCCTGTGCCTCCATCTTTCGGGAATGGGGCGCCCAAGGATGGGGAAGACCTCATTTTGGGCACACAGATTTCTCTCACTCCGAGGGTTGTCAGAAGAGCCGGGAGGCGCCGTTTGCGCCTGCGTGGTTGGGAGATGCATGGATGCGGGACTCAGGGTTCCTGATATGGAGGCCACGAGATAAAGGACCCCGGAAGCAGAAGGCTGGGGAAGCAAGCGAGCATTCGAGCCCGGGCTTCGTGATGGGCCCGACCCTTTGGAATAGCGCCAGGAATGGGACCACCGCTGGCCGACGATCTGCAGGCGTTGGCCTCAGGGTGTTTGGTCTCTGGACGTGCCTCTTGGCGTGGTTGGGGTGAGGGCACTCACAATGCCCGGCCAGGCCCCAGGGGGGGCGTCCCTGCAGTCGTGCGGTGCCCGAAGAGACTTCGCCGTGCTTTTTCCGGCCAATTCTCACGAGCGTTCTGCCCAAACGTGGGAAATTCTCCATAGCCTCTTGACACCACCCCTCCATTTGCCGGACATAATAGACACAATCTCCAGTGTGATCAAATATCTGAAATCCCCCCTTACTCAGGAGCTGGCTATCTTTTTATTTATTTTTTTAAAGATTTTATTTATTTATTTGACAGAGCGAGATCACAAGTAGGCAGAGAGGCAGGCTCGTGAGAATTGGCCAGAAAACGCCCAGCGAAGGCTCTTCGTGTGCCGCATATCTGCAGGGCCGCCCGCCCGGGGACTGGCCGGGCTTTGTGAGTGCCCGCACCCAACCCCTCCAAGAGGCACTCCATGAGCCGGGCTGAGGTGAGGGCAACGCCTGCATTCCTCAGCCTGCGGGGGTCCCTTCCCTGGCGATATACCATGGGGGCGTGCCTGTCACGAAGCCTGGGCTCGAACGCTCGCTTGCTTCCCCAGCCTTCTGCTTCTGGAGTCCTGTCCCTCGTGGCCTCCATATCGGGAGCCCTGTTCCCGCAGCCACTCATCTCCCAACCAAGCAGGTGCCAACGGCACACCCCGGTGCTTCAGACAACCCTCAGAGTGAGATAAACCTGCCTGCCCAAAATGAGATCATCCCCATCCTTGGGCACCCCATCTTCCCGAAAGACGGAGGCACACGCCCGGCCGCCACCTGTCCTTAATCTGCACCCGGAACGCTCCACTGCGCTGGCGGCCCCGGTTGGGCCGCATCATTTCCGTGCAATTTCCTGGCGGCCGCAACATGCCCTGGGCGAGAAAGGGCCCTGGGCCATGGAGAGCAGGGCGGTCCGCAGGGCTGCCCAACGCCGGCCAATTCTCACGAGCGTTCTGCCCAAAACGATCCCAGTTTGGGCAGAACGCTCGTGAGAATTGGCAGGAAAACATCCAGTGAAATCGCTTTGAGCGTCCCACGTCTGCAGGGTCGCCCCCTGTGCCTGGCACAGCAACACGAGCAGTTGCCTCCGAACCTCGCCAGAAAGCCAACCATGGGCACGCTCCAGCAAGGCCTAAGCCTCCTGCTCCTCAGCCTCTGAAGTTCCCCGCCCTTGCGCTGTCAAGGCTGCCCCGAGGCCCGGGCACAAACCCTCGCCTGCTTCCTTAGCCTTTCGTTTCCACGGTCCTTTCCCATGGGGCCACCAACTGGGGAATATTGAGTGTACGAGACGCCTCCCCCTCCGCCACGCCCGCTTCATCACAATCGGTGCCTTTTGGCGCTTGTGCCAATTTCAGAGGGAGAGAAACCTCCTGCCCACACTGAGATCAGCCCCATCCTTGGGCATCCCTTTCCTGGATGAAAAGTCATAGGCAGACGCCCGGCCACAACCCATCCCTCAACACGTCTCCTGGAACCCTCCCCTGCGCAAGGGTCCCCGGGTGGGCTGCATCGTATTGGCACGTTTTTCGGGCAGTTGTGTCATGCCCTGAGCGAGAAAGGGCCCTCAGCCACTGGGAGTAGGGTGGTCCGCAGAGCAGCCCCATGCTGGCCAATTCTCAGGAGCGTTCTGCCCAAGCTGGGATCAGTTTAGGCAGAGTGCTCCTGAGAATGGGCTGGAACATGCCGGCGAACTGGCTTCAGGTGCAGCACGTCTGCAGGGCCGCCCCCTGGTCCTGGCCTGGCATGGCAAGCTGTCCTGTCTGAAACATGCCAGAAAGCGATCCAGTAGTCAGTCTGTGGTGAAGCTATCGCCTCCTGCTCCTCATCCTCCGAGCATCCCATCCCTGATACTGTCCATTAGGGCTCGGCCTGAGCAGAGGCCTGGACAAAAACCCTGGCCTGCTTCCTCAGTCTTCCATTTCCAGGGACCTGTCCTTTGGTGCCTCCAACTGGGAAACCCTGAGTCTCCTGCCACACCTCCCTATCCCACCCCGGTGCACACAGTGCCTTTCTGCTCTTCGGACAAGACTCAGAGCAAGAGAACGCTTGTGAGAACTGGCTGGAAAACACCTGGCAAAATCACTTTGGGTGCCACAAGTCGGCAGGGCAGCCCCCGGGTCTTGCCAGGCACCACGAGCAGTCGTGTCAGAACCCCGCCAGAAAACCCTCCAGATGGCAGGCTCCAGTGACGCTGATGCCTCCTGCTCCTCAGCTTCTGGGGGTACCCTCCCTGGAGCTGTCGATGGGGCTAGTCCTGCCACTAGGCCCGGGCATGAAACCTCACCTGCTTTCCCTGCATTTGGTTTCCAGGGGCCTGTCCCTCCGGGCCTCCACCTGGGGAACAAGGAGTCCTGTGCCACGCCTCCGCAACCCTCAACTCTACTCCAGGAACGCTCCCATGGGCCAGTGCCCCCGGATGGGACACATCGTCTCGGCAAGTTTTCTGGGTCACTGTGACATGCCCCGAGCAAGAAAGGGCCCTCGGCCATGTGGAGTAGAGTGGTCCGCAGGGCTGCCCAATGCCAGCCAATTCTCACAATCATTCTGTCCAAACCCATCCCGGTTTGGGCAGAACGCTCATGAGAATTGGCCCGAAAATGCCAGGCCAACTCACTTTGGGCACCGCGCATCTGCACGGCAGCTCCCTGGGCATGGCCCGGCATCATGAGCCCAGCCACCACCCGTCCCTCAACTCTGCTTCAGGAACGCTCCCCTACACCAAGGCCCCCAGGTGGGCCTTGTCTCAGCGCATATTCCTGGTGGCCGTGACATGCCCCCAGCCAGAAAGGGCCCTCAGCCACGGGGAGAAGGGTGGTCCAGAGGGCAATCCAACACCAGCCAATCCTCATGAGCGTTCTGCCCAACCGGGGTTGGTTTAGGCAGAACGCTCGTGAGTATTGGCTGGAAAAGGCCTGCCTAAATCGCTTTGGGCGCCGAAAGTCTGCAGGGCAGCCCTGTAGGTATCGGCCGTCATCCCCAGTCGTCACGTCGAACTCTGCTTGAACGTCTTCTGAGTCTGGCACAGGCCAAGCAGATGCCTCCTGCACCTCAGCCTCTAGGGGTCCCCTCCCTGGACCTGGCCCATGGGTCTGGGACAGCCCTGATGCCCAAGCACAAGCCCTCGCCTGCTTGCTCAACCTTCAGTTTCCTGGGTCCTGTTCCTCGGTGCCCCAACTGGGAAAGCCTGAGTCCTGTGCCACGAGCATCCTAAGATCCTATGTCAAGGTGCCTTTTGGAGCTGCAGACAAGCCTCTGAGTGAGAGATACATTCCTGCCTCCACTGAGGCCAGACCCATCCTTGGGCTCCCAAGTCACCCAAAGAGTCGGGTGCAGACGCCCCACCACAAACCCTCCCTCAACTATACTCTTGGAACACTCCCCTCCGCCGGGGCCCCCGGGTGGGTCGCTGTGTCTCGGCATGTTTTTTGGGGGGCCGCGACATGCCCTGAACGAGAAAGGGCCCCTCAGCCATGGGGAATGGGGCAATGTGCAGGGTTGCCTATCACTGGCCAATTCTCACGAATGTTCTGCCCAAATCGATCCCAATTAGAGCAGAATGCTCGAGAGAACTGGCCGGAAAATGCCCGGCAAACAAGCTTTGGGCACCACACGTCTGCAGGGCTGCCCCATGGGCCTGGCCTGGGATCCCGAATGTTACGTCTGAACCCGGTCAGAAAGCCCTCCGTGAGTCCGGTTCAGTTGAGTCTGACACCTCCTGCTCCTTAACCTCTGGGGGTTCCCTCCATTGCACTGTCCAATTCGACTGGTACAGCCCCGTGGCCCAGGAATTAACCCTTGCCTGCTTTCTTGGCCTTCTGTTTCCAGGATCCTCTCCCTCGGGCCCTCCAATTGGAAAACCCTGAGTCCCATGCCACATATCCACCTGACACCCAGGTGGAAATAGTGCCTTTTAGAACTTTGGAAATGCCTTGGGGGCAGAGAAATCTTCATGCCCCCACTGAGGCCACTCCCAAGCATCGGTGCCCCAGTGGATGGAAAAGTCAGAGGTGGATGCCCACAACCTCTTCCTCATTCTGCTCCGGGAAATTTCCCCTGCACTAGGGCCCCTGGGTGGCCCTCATCGTCTCAGTGCCTTTACTGGATGACTGCGACATGGCCCGCCTGAGGAAGGGCCCACAGTCATGGGGACAGGGCGGTCCTCAGGGCTGCCCAACCCCGGCCAATTCTGATGAGTGTTCTGCCCAAATTGATCCAGATTTGAGCAAAACGTTCTTGAGATTTGGCCGGAAAACACCCTGCGTTCTCGATTCGGGTGACACATGTCTGCAGGGCCGCCTGTTGGGTCTGGCCCAGGATCCCATGTTGTCATGACTCAGACCCTGCCAAAAAGCCCTCCATGAATCAGTTGGAGATGAGGCCAATGACTCCTACTCCTTGGCAACCGTGGGTTCCCTCCCTGGAGCTGGGAGATGGGGTCTGCCATGCCCCTATTCCTTGGTCCTAACCCTCACCTAGTTTTCAGTCTTACCTTCGCAGGGTCCTGTCTCTCGAACCCTCAACTGCAGGAAATCTGAAACCCACCCCATTAGTCCTCTTGCCACCAATTTGAAAACCGTGGTTTTGGAGCCTGAGTCAACCATTGCATGTGGAGACCCATGCCTGCCCTGCCCCCAACAAGGCCTTTCCACACCATCAGCAGCATAGTCTCTGCATGTTTTCCTGATGGCTACGCATGCACTGTGCAAGAAACAACTATAGTCCACCAGAGACGGGTGGTCCAAATAACCCATTAATGCCAGCCTATTCTCACCATATGGGTTTAGGTAGAATGCTCATGAGAATTGGCAGGAAATTCCCTGGAGACCTCACTTTGTGCAGCTCATGTCTGCCTGAACACGGCCTTTTCTAGAGTCCTGTCCTCAGTGAGCTTGGCAAGAACTCAGGGAAAGCCCTCCACAAGCCAGCGGATGCAAGGCCAATGACTCTCCCTACTGAGCCCTGGGTGACTGCCTCGGTCCCAGAAGATCTGACATACCATGCCCCTAGGCTCTAAATAAACTGTAGTTTCATTATTCATGCTTCCATTCTAAGGCTCCTGGCCCCAAATCCCCTCGGATAAAGGAGGTCTGAGTGACACCCCACCACTCCACCTGCCACGTGGTAGGGATTCCTGCTGATTGGAGTTGTGTCAAGCCCTCCAAGGGGGTGAAACCTGCTTGCACCCATAAAGCTTCCCTGACCATCACGCCCCCCCTCGGCCATAAAGCCATATACTTGTGATGGAAGAGGTGTGTCCCCAATTCATCCCTGTGGTTAGGCCCCCTCAGATTCAGTATATATGGCCTGCAATGTTCCAAGGCCCTAACTCTAACCTTTCTTTGGGTTTTCGGGCTTCCATTCTAAGGGGCCTGACCCCCAGGCCCCCTGAATTAAGGACCCCTGAGCAACACCTCAGGAATCCGCCCTCCACATGGATGGAACCCATGCCACTTGGAGCTGCGCTGAACCTTCAGAGGGGCAGAAACCTGCATGTCCCCCTAAAGCCACTCCTACCATCAGTGGCCCCCCAGAGACAAACCCTGATTCTTCAGGTGGCCAGATGAATGTCCTAAACTCTGCCTCGATGGGAGCCAATTTCAGCGTTGCCAATTTGGGCCTGCCATGTCCCTAGGTTCTAACCCGAACACTAGGTGGGGTATACAAGCTTCCATACCCTGAGGCCTGGCACCCACACCCCCCAGAATGGGGATGCCTGAGACTCACTCTGGCACTCCCCTGGTTCCTAGGGTGCAGTAGTGCCATTGGGAGGTGCACACATTCCTCAGAGCTATGAAACCTGCAAGACCCCCCAAGGCCACACACAGGATTGTTCAACCCCTGGACTCAAACCCGGAATCCAACCCCCTGCCTGGTGCCTGTTCTCAACTCAGCACACCAGGGACCCTACCTCAGCAAGAAAAGTTCAGACCTGCCATGACCCTATGCCCTTACCATAACCCTAATTTGGGTTTTTAGGTTTCTATCCAAAGAGACCTGGCTCCCACATCCCCATGATTAAGGACAGCAGGGTGACACCATGTGACTCCACTGACCACGTGGGCAGACTTCTTGTGGTTTGGGGCTGCACCAAACCCTCAGACAGTGAGAAACCTGCAAGCCCCCCTAAAGCCTCCCTCAACATGAGAGGCCTTATGGCCATAAAACCGGATTCTGCTGTGCCTCCAGATGTATGGCCTGGACTCAGCCCTGTGGAAAGCCCGCATCAGCACCAGTACATTGGGCCTGCCGTGCCCAAAGGCCCTAACACTAACCCTATGTGGGTGTACAGGCTTCCATGTCCAGAGGCCTTTTCCCTAAGCCTGAAGATGGGCACCTGTGAGACTCACAGTGGGCATAAAGCATGCCTCAGTGACACCCCAGGGCTGCGCCCCACACACATGAGGAAACTGTGCCCTTTGGAGCTCAGCAGAACCCTCAGACTGGGAGAAACTTGCATGCCACTCTGAGGATGCTCCCAGTTTCTATAGCCTCCCTAGACACAAACTTGGAATCTGATATGCCTGATGCCCAGCCTGACGTCAGCCCACTGGAAAGCCTGCCTCAGCACCAGCAGATCAAGCCTGCCTTGCCCTGAGGCCCTGCCATAACTTTAGTTTCTGTTTTCAGGCTTTCAATTCAAGAGGCCTGGCCCCCAAACTCCCCAGATTAAGGACCCCTCTGTGAAAACCCAAGAATCCGACTGCCATGCGGGGGGAGACTGTGCCATTTAGAGCTCTGCAGTACCCTCAGAGAGGAAGAAACATGCACACCCTTATAAAACACTCTCAACATCAGTAGCCCCCCTGGCCAGAAACCCCAATTCTGCCACACTGCACGATGAGCTCCCTCAACTCAACCCTGAGGGGAATCTGAATCACCGCTGGTGGATCAGAGCTGCAAATCCCCATGGCCATTACCCTAACCCTAAGTTGTGTTTTCATGCTTCCTACTACAGGGGTCTGTCCAGCAAGCCCTCTGGGTTGGGAACCCTAGAGTCAAACCATAGGAGTCCACCTGCCACCTAGAAGGAAACCAGTCTGTTTGGACTTGCAAGGAACTGTCAGAAAGAGAGAAACCTGTGTGTCCACATGAGTACTCCCCTATGTTCTTCAGCCCCCCCTAGCCTCGTACGCCACCTGAACCCCATTTTCAACGCAGCTCCTCAGAGATCCCGCCTCTGGACCAGCAGTTTGGATCTGTCACACCCACAGCTCAGCTCTCCTCAGTGAACCCTGTCAGCTCTAGGAAGACCTGGAACTACCCTGCCTGCTGCAAAGCTGGGATCTCCTCTCCATCTTCTCAACTTAAACAGGCCCAGGGCTTTCTTGAGAAAGGGGGAAGGATGGGGAGCCTGGGTGACTCAGTGGGTTAAAGCCTCTGACTTAAGCTCAGGTCATGATCCCAAGGTCCTGGGATCGAGCCCTGCATCAGGTTCTCTGATCAGTCTAGAGCCTCCTTCCCTCCCCCCATCTCTGGCTATTTGTGATCTCTCCCAAATATATAAAAATAAAATCTTTTTTTTTTTTTTTTTTTTAACATTTTTATGTAGATTATATTGCAATACAGATGTATACCAATTTATCAAATTGTACAAAATTTACACAATGTTAAAAGTTTGCAGTGTTATAAGAAATCATTTCTTAAATTTACAAATTATAATATGTCAATTATTTTTCAATAAAGCTTGAAAAAACTTTTTGTAGAATTAATCTATTTTCAAAAAAAAAAGGAAGTAAGGAAGTAGAAACTGCAACTAACTCTGAAATAATAGAATACAAAATCCATTTTAGTTATATACACTGTGACAAACACTATGAGTTAGTTTACAATGAAGGAATACTTATGAAGCATGAAGGATGGTCTATAAATAAGGCTGAAAGAGCTCAGTTTTAAGGTTTAAATTTAAAATCTTCTTTTTTTTTTATAATTTTTTATTTTTTATAAACATATATTTTTATCCCCTGGGGTACAGGTCTGTGAATCACCAGGCTTACACACTTCACAGCACTCACAAAAGCACATACCCTCCCCAATGTCCATAATCCCACCCCCTTCTCCCAAACCCCCTCCCCCCGGCGACCTCAGTTTGTTTTGTGAGATCAAGAGTCACTTATGGTTTGTCTCCCTCCCAATCCCATCTTGTTTCATTTATTCTTCTTCTACCCACTTAAGCCTCCATGTTGCATCACCACTTCCTCATATCAGGGAGATCATATGATAGTTGTCTTTCTCTGCTTATTTCGCTAAGCATGATACGCTCTAGTTCCATCCATGTTGTTGCAAATGGCAAGATTTCATTTCTTTTGATGGCTGCATAGTATTCCATTGTGTATATATACCACATCTTCTTGATCCATTCATCTGTTGATGGACATCTAGGTTCTTTCCATAGTTTGGCTACTGTGGACATTGCTGCTATAAACATTCGGGTGCATGTGTCCCTTTGGACCACTACATTTGTATCTTTAGGGTAAATACCCAATAGTGCAATTGCTGGGTCATAGGGCAGTTCTATTTTCAACATTTTGAGGAACCTCCATGCTGTTTTCCAGAGTGGCTGCACCAGCTTGCATTCCCACCAACAGTGTAGGAGGGTTCCCCTTTCTCCGCATCCTCGCCAGCATCTGTCATTTCCTGACTTGTTGATTTTAGCCATTCTGACTGGTGTGAGGTGATATCTCATTGTGGTTTTGATTTGTATTTCCCTGATGCCGAGTGATATGGAGCACTTTTTCATGTGTCTGTTCGCCATCTGGATGTCTTCTTTGCAGAAATGTAGGTTCATGTCTTCTGCCCATTTCTTGATTGGATTATTTGTTCTTTGGGTGTTGAGTTTGCTAAGTTCTTTATAGATTCTGGACACTAGTCCTTTATCTGATATGTCGTTTGCAAATATCTTCTCCCATTCTGTCAGTTGTCTTTTGATTTTGTTAACTGTTTCCTTTGCTGTGCAAAAGCTTTTGATCTTGATGAAATCCCAGTAGTTCATTTTTTCCCTTGCTTCCCTTGCCTTTTGCGTTGTTCCTAGGAAGATGTTTGCTGCGGCAGAGGTCGAAGAGGTTGCTGCCCGTGTTCTCCTCAAGGATTTTGATGGATTCCTTTCGTACATTGAGGTCCTTCATCCATTTTGAGTCTATTTTTGTGTGTGGTGTAAGGAAATGGTCCAATTTCATTTTTCTGCATGTGGCTGCCCAATTTTTCCCAGCACCATTTATTGAAAAGGCTGTCTTTTTTCCATTGGACATTCTTTCCTGCTTTGTCGAAGATTAGTTGACCATAGATTTGAGGGTCTATTTCTGGGCTCTCTATTCTGTTCCATTGATCTATGTGTCTGTTTTTGTGCCAGTACCATGCTGTCTTGATGATGACAGCTTTGTAATAGAGCTTGAAGTCCGGAATTGTGATGCCACCAACGTTGGCTTTCTTTTTCAATATCCCTTTGGCTATTCGAGGTCTTTTCTGGTTCCATATAAATTTTAGAATTATTTGTTCCATTTCTTTGAAAAAGATGGATGGTACTTTGATAGGAATTGCATTAAATGTGTAGATTGCTTTAGGTAGCATAGACATTTTCACAATATTTATTCTTCCAATCCAGGAGCATGGAACATTTTTCCATTTCTTTGTGTCTTCCTCAATTTCTTTCATGAGTACTTTATAGTTTTCTGAGTATAGATTCTCTGTGTCTCTTTGGTTAGGTTTATTCCTAGGTATCTTATGGTTTTGGATGCAATTGTAAATGGGATTGACTCCTTAATATCTCTTTCTTCTGTCTTGCTGTTGGTGTAGAGAAATGCAACTGATTTCTGTGCATTGATTTTATATCCTGACACTTTACTGAATTCCTGTATAAGTTCTAGCAGTTTTGGAGTGGAGTCTTTTGGGTTTTCCACATATAGTATCATATCATCTGCAAAGAGTGATAATTTGACTTCTTCTTTGCCGATTTGGATGCCTTTAATTTCCTTTTGTTGTCTGATTGCTGAGGCTAGGACCTCTAGTACTATGTTTGAATAGCAGTGGTGATAATGGACATCCCTGCCGTGTTCCTGACCTTAGCGGAAAAGCTTTCAGTTTTTCTCCATTGAGAATGATATTTGCGGTGGGTTTTTCATAGATGGCTTTGATGATATTGAGGTATGTGCCCTCTATCCCTACACTTTGAAGAGTTTTGATCAGGAAGGGATGCTGTACTTTGTCAAATGCTTTTTCAGCATCTATTGAGAGTATCATATGGTTCTTGTTCTTTCTTTTATTGATGTGTTGTATCACATTGACTGATTTGCGGATGTTGAACCCACCTTGCAGCCCTGGAATAAATCCCACTTGGTCGTGGTGAATAATCTTTTTAATGTACTGTTGAATCCTATTGGCTAGTATTTTGTTGAGTATTTTCGCATCTGTGTTCATCAAAGATATCGGTCTATAGCTCTCTTTTTTGGTGGGATCCTTGTCTGGTTTTGGGATCAAGGTGATGCTGGCCTCATAAAATGAGTTTGGAAGTTTTCCTTCCATTTCTATTTTTTGGAACAGTTTTCAGGAGAATAGGAATTAGTTCTTCTTTAAATGTTTGGTAGAATTCCCCCGGGAAGCCGTCTGGCCCTGGGCTTTTGTTTGTTTGGAGATTTTTAATGACTGTTTCAATCTCCTTACTGGTTATGGGTCTGTTCAGGCTTTCTATTTCTTCCTGGTTCAGTTGTGGTAGTTTATATGTTTCTAGGAATGCATCCATTTCTTCCAGATTGTCAAATTTATTGCCGTAGAGTTGCTCATAGTATGTTCTTATAATAGTTTGTATTTCTTTGGTGTTAGTTGTGATCTCTCCTCTTTCATTCATGATTTTATTTATTTGGGTCCTTTCTCTTTTCTTTTTGATAAGTCGGGCCAGGGGTTTATCAATTTTATTAATTCTTTCAAAGAACCAGCTCCTAGTTTCGTTGATTTGTTCTATTGTTTTTTTGGTTTCTATTTCATTGATTTCTGCTCTGATCTTTATGATTTCTCTTCTCCTGCTGGGCTTAGGGTTTCTTTCTTGTTCTTTCTCCAGCTCCTTTAGGTGTAGGGTTAGGTTGTGTACCTGAGACCTTTCTTGTTTCTTGAGAAAGGCTTGTACCGCTATATATTTTCCTCTCAGGACTGCCTTTGTTGTGTCCCACAGATTTTGAACCGTTGTATTTTCATTATCATTTGTTTCCATGATTTTTTTCAATTCTTCTTTAATTTCCCGGTTGACCCATTCATTCTTTAGAAGGATACTGTTTAGTCTCCATGTATTTGGGTTCTTTCCAAACTTCCTTTTGTGGTTGAGTTCTAGCTTTAGAGCATTGTGGTCTGAAAATATGCAGGGAATGATCCCAATCTTTTGATACCGGTTGAGTCCTGATTTAGGACCGAGGATGTGATCTATTCTGGAGAATGTTCCATGTGCACTAGAGAAGAATGTGTATTCTGTTACTTTGGGATGAAATATTCTGAATATATCTGTGATGTCCATCTGGTCCAGTGTGTCATTTAAGGCCTTTATTTCCTTGCTGATCTTTTGCTTGGATGACCTGTCCATTTCAGTGAGGGGAGTATTAAAGTCCCCTACTATCATTGTATTATTGTTGATGTGTTTCTTTGATTTTGTTATTAATTGGTTTATATAGTTGGCTGCTCCCATATTGGGGGCATAGATATTTAAAATTGTTAAATCTTCTTGTTGGACAGACCCTTTGAGTATGATATAGTGTCCTTCCTCATCTCTTATTATTGTCTTTGGCTTAAAATCTAATTGATCTGATATAAGGATTGCCACTCCTGCTTTCTTCTGATGTCCATTAGCATGGTAAATTCTTTTCCACCCCCTCACTTTAAATCTGGAGGTGTCTTCGGGCTTAAAATGTGTTTCTTGGAGGCAACATATAGATGGGGTTTTGTTTTTTTATCCATTCTGATACCCTGTGTCTTTTGACAGGGGCATTTAGCCCATTCACATTCAGGGTAACTATTGAGAGATATGAATTTAGTGCCATTGTATTGCCTGTAAGGTGACTGTTACTGTATATGGTCTCTGTTCCTTTCTGATCTACCACTTGTAGGCTCTCTCTTTGCTTAGAGGACCCCTTTCAAGATTTCCTGTAGAGCTGGTTTGGTATTTGCAAATTCTTTCAGTTGTTGTTTGTCCTGGAAGCTTTTAATCTCTCCTTCTATTTTCAATGATAGCCTAGCTGGATATAGTATTCTTGGCTGCATGTTTTTCTCGTTTAGTGCTCTGAAAATATCATGCCAGCTCTTTCTGGCCTGCCAGGTCTCTGTGGATAAGTCAGCTGCCAATCTAATATTTTTACCATTGTATGTTACAGACTTCTTTTCCCGGGCTGCTTTCAGGATTTTCTCTTTGTCATTGAGACTTGTAAATTTTACTATTAGGTGATGGGGTGTGGGCCTATTCTTATTGATTTTGAGGGGCATTCTCTGAACTTCCTGAATTTTTATGCTCGTTCCCTTTGCCATATTGGGGAAATTCTCCCCAATAATTCTCTCCAGTATACCTTCTGCTCCCCTCTCACTTTCTTCTTCTTCTGGAATCCCAATTATTCTAATGTTGTTTCGTCTTATGGTGTCACTTATCTCTCGAATTCTCCCCTCGTGGTCCAGTAGCTGTTTGTCCCTCTTTTGCTCAGCTTCTTTATTCTCTGTCATTTGGTCTTCTATATCACTAATTCTTTTTCTTCTGCCTCATTTATCCTAGCAGTGAGAGCCTCCATTTTTTTTGATTGCACCTCATTAATAGCTTTTTTTGATTTCACCTTGGTTAGATTTTAGTTCTTTTATTTCTCCAGAAAGGGCTTTAATATCTCTCGAGAGGGTTTCTCTAATATCTTCCATGCCTTTTTCGAGCCCAGCTAGAACCTTGAGAATTGTCATTCTGAACTCTAGATCTGACATATTACCGATGTCTGTATTGATTAGGTCCCTAGCCTTCGGTACTGCCTCTTGTTCTTTTTTTTGTGTTGAATTTTTCCGTCTTGTCATTTTGTCCAGATAAGAGTAAATGAAGTGGCAAGTAAAATACTAAAAGGGTGGCAACAACCCCAGGAAAATATGCTTTAACCAAATTAGAAGAGATCCAAAATCGTGAGTGGGGAGAAAGGGGATAAAAAGAGGTTCAAAAAGGAAGAAAGAAAGAAAAAAAAAAAAAAAAAAAAAAAAAAAAAAAAAAAAAAAAAGAAAAAAAAAAGAAAAGAATTTTTTAAAAAAAGAAAACACCTAAGAAAAATGTAAATATATATATATATATATTAGATAAACTAGTAAAAAATCGTTAAAAAAGAAAAAGGTAACAGTTAAAAAAAATTTTACCCGAAGGCGAGAAAAAAAAAAATTAAAAAGAAAAAATTAAATTAACTGCAAGACTAAAAAAAATCACAGGAAAAAAGCCATGAGTTCCGTGCTTGGCTTTCTCCTCCTCTGGAATTCTGCTGCTCTCCTTGGTATTGAAACCGCACTCCTTGGTAGGTGAACTTGGTCTCGGCTGGATTTCTTGTTGATCTTCTGGGGGAGGGGCCTGTTGTAGTGATTCTCAAGTGTCTTTGCCCCAGGCGGAATTACACCGCCCTTACCCGGGGCCGGGGTGAGTAATCCGCTCGGGTTTGCTTTCAGGAGCTTTTGTTCCCTGAGCGCTTTCCGTAGAGTTCCGGAGGACGGGAATACAAATGGCGGCCTCCTGGTCTCCGGCCTGGAGGAGCCGAGAGCCCAGGGCCGCACTCCTCAGTGCGCCCTCAGAGAACCGCGCCCAGTTACTCCCGTCTGCCTGACCTCCGGCCGCGCTCCGAGCTCACCGAGCCTGCGACCGGTTCAAGGTAACCCCGAGCTGCGAGCTTACTGTCGGCTCTGTCTCTGTAGCCGGCTTTCCCGTTCCAATACCCGCAAGCTCTGCGACACTCAGATACCCCCGATCCTTCTGTGACCCTGCGGGACCTGAGGCCACGCTGACCCCGCGTGGGCTTCGCCCCGGTTTAGCCTCTGGAGCGATGTCCCTCAGTGGAACAGACTTTTAAAAGTCCTGATTTTGTGCGCGGTTGCTCCGCTGCTTGCCGGGAGCCGGCCCCTCCCCCCGGGGTCTATCTTCCCGTCGCTTTGGATTCACTTCTCCGCCAGTCCTACCTTTCAGAAAGTGGTTGTTTTTCTGTTTCCAGAATTGCTGTTCTTCTTCTCTTCGATCTGCCGATGGATTTTCAGGTGTTTGCAATCTTTAGATAAGCTATCTAGCTGATCTCCGGCTAGCTGAAGCAGTCTCAGCTTGCTACTTCTCCGCCATCTTGACTCCTCCCCTAAAAATAAAATCTTTTAAAAAAGAAAGAAACAGGGGAAGGCTACCTCCTGAAGGTTCAGCCCCTCCTTTCTTCTTCTGCCCTATTTCTCTCCACTTACCATTGTACATGCAAACTGGAAGGAACATATCAATGGAACATGGACATGTTCTGAGGTCTAAACTTTCCCTGGCAGCTTTCTGAGGGCTCCTTATGCAATCAGAAACTAGTGTATCCCACCACAGTGTTTTTGAAATTGATCATTGACAGAAAAGGAGAAGAAAAATCACTCCATTTTTACCTCGCTCTTCATGAAGTAGAACGTGGCCTTCTTCTTTCCTTCCTTTATTTCAGTTCCAATATGTTTCCATGCAGTGTTCATTCCTTTGCTTCAGTGGTAGGATTTTGTGATTCCTCACCTGCACAGAACACCCAGAGCTCATCACAGTGTGTACCCTCCCTTATAGGGAGATACCTAGGAGGGCAACTGCTGGATTCTAGGGCTGTTCAGTTCTTAGCTTTCAAAGGAACCACGATGCTCTTTTCTAGAGTGGCTGCAACAACCCGCATGCCCACTGACAGTGCAGGAGGGTTTTGCTGGAAGCAGAACATTCCCTGCCAGCAATTTCCTAAGGAGGAAAGGAAAAAAAACTTGGGGATAACATGACTCACCCACCGTCCATCAAGCAACCCCGGAAATTCAACCCAGGGTTCCTGATGCCATGCCCTGTGAGGCCATCAGAATGCCTCTATCCAGGGGAATTTCCAAAGACTCTCCTGACTTCACCACCCATGAAACTGCAGAGAAAGGATGCCATGTCCAACTCTCTAAATGGTCGACCAAGTGAAACTAGACAGACAGCCAAGCTTCTCTTTTCAATCATCCAAGGCTCCTTGGAATCCTTTTGAATTTTCCCTCTGCCCTCCTTGGAACTCTTTGGATAAAAAACATGAATCCCTTAGGGTACATCATGATGGACAAAGGAGAGGCCATCATCCAAGCTTCTCTCTGACCACACACATCCACCTAACTCTAGATGCTGGCCATTCCACCACAGCCTAGGACCCATAGAATCAACACTGTTAGATGAAGGAATGAGGTCTATGTTTCAAACACACACCAAGTTCATCTCATCTTCCCCCTTTGAATACAGGGGATTTGATTAGAAAGAGATGTTCCAAATACCGTGTAAGCCAGAAGCCAACAGAGAAAATGAGATCCCCTTCCATGTGCTCCCTGCAAGGAAACTCAGGAACCCTAGCACCCACTCTCCATTTCTGACAGCTGCGCTCATGTGACTTTTTGGCTCCATTGGAGAGGAGAGAAAACCCAGGATGTTTTTGGGGTGAAAGAGAAATTTTTACCTCCCATGCTGGCATGGATGTGTCACTGTGCCCCACCGGCCTGCTCTTTTCTCTGAATGCTGACGTCCTGGGACAAGCTTCATGATGGATATAGACGTTGATTTCCAAACTTCACGTCTCATGGAACAAGAGTGAAGAAGGGTCGTCAGGTGCGGGTAAGTAGGCACCTCCCACCTAAAGCCTACACACCTGCTCCGATTCCTGGGAGAAGGAAGGAGAGACACATGCTTGATTCTTAAGTGTTCTTTCACTTCCTTCTCAAGCCGGCCAATGCCCTTGTCCTTTTTAGAGAAGCAAATAGACTCTTCTAAGTAGACACTCAAGTCCTCGGTTCCAAAGGCACCATGAAACGGGTTTGGCTCTCCCTGGCTCTCCTGGATAGTTCCAGGAGGACCCTCGGGAACTATCCTGACAGCACATTACCAGCAAACCTGGGGCAATGTTTCACAATGCTGAGTGGGGGCCCGGTTCCAGCAGTTGTTACCACCACTCTTGAGAGACTGGGGGAAACAGAGAGTCTTCAGCTCAGCACTACGTCCTGTAAAAATAAGCTGCAGTGCCTCACGTTTCAGGGTTTCTCACCCAGCACCTCACCACTGCCCTCAGAGCCAGCAAGCTGCACAGACTCCTCTTCTGGTGTGTTTCCCACAGCAGCTCGGCACTGCCTCCAGTGCCTCCAGTGGTGGCAAGCAGCATTGGCACCCTTACTATGCTCTCTCGCACCACAGCTCACCTCTCCCTCCAGTGGCGTTAATCGGCACTGCTGAGCCTTCCACGAACTCCTAATGCAGCTCCCAAACCCTCCACAGGTCTAAAGCCACATTGGCACTGCCCCTCCAGTTTAGGACCTCTAGATCACACCCCACGAGTCTGTCTGCAATCCAGAAGAAAAGCGTGCCATTCTAAGCTACACAGAACCCTAGGAACAACCCACATGGAGCAACCTGCATGCCTCCCTGAGGACATCCCCAACCTCAGCACCAACCCCCAGTCACAAACTCACAGCCTTACGTGTTTCCTGATTCCTGGGCTTGACTCAAACCCCAGGGTTCTCACCTCAGGGCTGGAAGATGGGGCTTGGATACTCCTAAGTCCTAACCCAACCCCCAGTTTGTGTTTTCAGGCTTCCGTGCCCAGAGACCTTGCCAACAAGCACTCCAGATTAGGAACCATGGCCACACCTAAGGACTCTGTCTGGCATCGAAGGGAAACCCTTTCATTTGGAGCCTTCCTGAACCCTCAGACCCACATGGATTCCTGAGGCCACCCTCACCGCAGATGGCCCCCACACAACAAAAAAATCCAGAGTCTGACATGCCGCTTGACCCCCATCCTCAACTCAGCCTGTCAGGGAACCTGCCTCAGCACCAGCAGATTGGATCAGCCATGCCCCATGCCCTAACCCTATGTTGACTTTTCAGAATTCTGTCCCCACAGAACTGGCCCCCAAGCCCTTCATATTGGGGACACCCGAGCCACACCCCAGGACTCTGGCTGCTACCCAGGAGGAAACAGTTCCCATAAGAGATGTGCATAACTCTCAGAGCAGGAGAAATCTGCATGTCCCCCAACCATCAGCAGTCCCCAGCCATAAAGCCGGATTCCGCCACAGTGCTGGAGAAATGGCCTCAACTCAGCCCTGAGAGGAGCCAGACTCAGTGCTGGCAGATTGGGCCTGTAATGCCGCAGGCCCTAATCCTTACCCTAGGCGTGTTGTACAGAGGGTAAGCACCAAAGTCCTGCATATTGCAGATGCCTGAGACTCATGCAGGCACTCCGCTGGCCACCTAGGGAGAAATGGTGCCATTTAGAGCTGTACAGAAACCTCAGAGCGGGGGAGAAACATGCATACCCCCAGAGGGCAAAACCAGCATCTAAGGCCCATGGACCCAAAACCTCAAGACTCTGATCTACCGCCTGATGCCCGCCCTCAACTCAGCCCTTCAGGGAGCCCTCCTCAGTTCTGAGAGATCAGTCATGCCATGTCTCTAGGCCCCAACCCTAACCTAGGTTGGGTTTTCAGGCTTCCATCCCAAGATGCCCAGCCTCCAAGCCCTCCAGACTGGGGACTCTGGAGCCACATCACAGCACTCAGCAATGCCTTTCATAAGTTAACCATGCCCTATGGATCTGCACAAAACTCCCAGTTTTGGAGAAACCTCCATGGTCCCCAAGGCCACCCCCACTTATGGAGGTCATCCCTGGATAGTGATTCACATTCGGACACAGAGTTTGAGCCTCGTCCTCCAGTCAGCCACCCAAGTAGCTGGTCCCAGAGCCAGAAGATTAGACCTTTCATGCCACTAGTCCTATCCTTACCCTAGCTTCTGTTTTCAGGCATCTGTACCCAAGGCCTGGTCTCAAATACGTCCACATGTGGGACCCCCATAGCCATAAAACAGAAATCCTCCTGTTCCCCAGAAGGAAACCTTCCTATTTGGAGTGGTGCAGAACCCTCAGAGTAAGGAAACCTACATAGCTCCTGAGGCCACCCCCACTTTCAGAGCCTGTTCTGGACATGAACCCGTATTGTGACCCTCAGCCTAATCCTGGTTGTCAACTCATCCCTCTGAGGAGCTCGCCTGAAAGCCAACATATCTGGCCTGCCAATGCCCTAGGCCCTAAGCCAGCAATAGGCTGGGTTTTCCGGCATCCATACCTGGAATCCTGCACTTGAAATCCCTCAACATGGTGTACCCCTGATCCAGAAAACACGGCTCCTCCTGTCCCCCAGAAGGAAGTCTTGCTATTTGGAGCTGTGCAAACTCCATGGAGCAGGAGAAATATCCATGGCCACATGAGGCCAGCACCAGTTTTTGGTGTCCCTCATGGACATCAACTCCCGCCTGAGTGACCACCTGACATTCTCCTTAAGTTGAAATCCGGGGAGCTCTTCTCAGCATCTGCATTTCAGGCCTGCCATGCCCTAGTCCCTAACCCTAAACCTAGGTTGGGTATTCAGACTTTTATCCCAAGAGTTTTGCCCAAAAGCTCTCCAGATTGGGGACCCTGGAGAAACACCACAGGACTCTGCCTGCCCTGCAGAAGGATACCATGTCCTAAGGAGATGCAAAGAAACTCCTGTTTAGGAGAAAGCTGCAAGGCTCTCAATTCCAACCTCGAATTTAAGCCAACCTGGGCACTAACGTGCAGTCTGGCACAGCCTGTGCTCCTCAAATTATCCTCTTGGGTATCTCACCTCAGAGCCAGCAGATCAGGTCTGCCATACCTCTAGGCTGCAATTCTAACTCCAGGGTTTTCAGCCGTCCATAGGGTTTTTAGGCATCCATACCCAGTGCTCATCTCTTGAATACTTCCATACAGGGGACCGCTGAGACATAAACACTACTCCTTCTTTCCTCCAGAATGAAACCATGCTATTTGGAACTACACAAAACCCACAGAACGGGAGAAATTTCCATGGCCCCATTTGGCCAGTTCCATATGGACATAAACTCAAGCCTGAGTGACCACCTGACATGTCACCTAGTTTCAGATCCCAGGGAGCTAAACTCAGCATCTACATATCAGGCCTGCCATCCCTAAGCCTTAACCCTATCCCTTGCTTGGATTTTCAGACTTCTTCCCCAGAGTCCTGATCCATAAGCCCTCCAGACTAAGGACTCTGAGCCACACCACAAGACTTTGACTGCCCTCCAGAAGGAAACCCTGCCATATGAAGATGCACTGCCCCCAGATTAGGAGAAACATGCACTACCTCCTCCAATTCCACCCCACATTTGTAGGCCACCACTGTCACTAATACAGTCTGGCACAGCCTGGGATGCGCCCATCAAATCAACCCTTTCTGTAGCTCACCTTAGAACCAGTAGATCAAGGCTGCCATGACCAAAGGCCTTACTTAACCCTAAGTTAGGAATTCAGTTATCCATACCCTGAGCCCTGTTCTCAGCGTATCCACATGGGGGATAATTGAGCCAGAATTCAGGACATATCCTGTCTTCCAGAATGAAACTTTGCTATTTGGAGCTACAAAACAAAAACAAAAAAGCAAAACAAAACAAAAAAACCCAGAGTGGAAGAAATCTCCAAGACCCCATTAACACAACCCCACATTCAGTGCCTTTCATGAACACAAACTATAGCCTGAGCAAACACCTGACATTCTCCCTAACTTCACATCCCAGGGGGCTCACCTCAGCATCTGAAGATCACGCCTGCCATGCCCAATGCCCAAACCCTAACCCTAGCAAGTGTTTTCGGGCATCTGTCCCTAGAGGCCTAGTCTCAAATCCCTCCATATGGGAATGCCTGAGCCACAAAACAGAGCTCGCCCTGCCCCCCACCCCGAAGGAAACCTTACCATTTAGAGCTGTGTAAAACCCTCAGCGTAGGAGAAACCAACATGTCCCCTGAGGGCACCCCCACATTCAGAGGCTGCCCTGGGCACAAATCCACATTGTGACTCTCAACCTAAGCCCATTATTCAACTCATTCCCATGGGTAGCTCACCCCAGAGCAAGCAGATCAGGCCTGCCATGCCTCTAGGCCCTAAATCTAAACCTCGGTTGGGTTTTCAGGCATCCATACCTAGCGCCATGCTCTCAAATCCCTGAATTGTGGGACCCCTGAGCTATAAAACAGGACTCCTCTGTCCCCCAGGAGGAAACCTTGCTATTTGGAGCTGCACAGAACCCCCAGAGTGGGAGAAACATCCATGGCTTCATGAGGCCACCCTCACTTTCGGCGTCCCTCATGGACCAAAACAGCAGCCTAAGTGACTGCCGTCCATGCATCCTAACTGCACATCCTGTGCAGTTTGCCTCAGCTTCTGCAGACCGAGGCTTCCATGCCCTAGTACCTGACCTTCACCCTGGCTTTGGTTTTCAGACTTCTGTCCCCAGAGTCCTGGCCCACATGGCCTCCAGAACGGGGAGTCTGGATCCACAAAACAGGACTCTGCCTGCCATCCAGAAGGAAACCATGCCCTATGGAGCTGCACAAACCCCCCATATTAAAAGAAAACCGCACGGCTCCCGAGGCCGCCCCCATTTACAGAGACCATCCCTGGACAGTGATACTCATTCTGACACTCAGCTTGAGCACTGACCTCCACTCAGTGTCCCTGGTAGCTGGCCCCATAACCAGCCAATCAGATCTGCCATACTCCTAAGCCCTAAAGCTATTGGGTTTTCAAGCATTCATACTCAGAGGGCTGGTGTCGAATCCATCCATATGGAGGACCACTGAGTCACAAAACAAAACTCCTCCTGCCATCCAGAAAGAAACCTTGCTATTTGGAGCTGTGTAAAACCCTCAGAGGAAAAGAAACCTGCATGGCTCCTGAGGGCACCCCCACTTTTGGAGACCATCTTGGACACAAAACCACACTGTGACCCTCATCTGAGCTGCTTTCTTTGGTAGCTCTCACCAGAGCCAGCAGATTGGGCCTTACATGTCCCTAGACCCTAAAGCTAACCCTCAGTTGGATTTTCATGCTGGTCTCGAATCCCTCCAAATGGTATATCCCTTGAGCCATAAAACAGGACTGCTCCTGTCCCCCGAAGGAAACCTCGGTATTTGGAGCTGCACAAAATGCCCAGAGGGGGAGAAACCTTCATGGGTCCATGAGGCCAGCCCCACATTCGGTGGCCCTCATGTTCACAAACGCTACCCTGAGCAACCACCTGACACTTGCCCCAACTCCAGGTCCTGGGGAGCTCATGTCAGCATGTACAGATCAGGCCTGCCATGCCCTAGGCCGTAACTCTCACCCTACCTTGGGTTTTCAGTCTTCCATCACCAGAGTACTGGCTGACAAACCCTCGACATTGGGGATTGTGTAGCAACACCACAGAACTTCTGCCTTCCCTCTTGAGGGAAACAAAGCCCTAAGGAGCTGCAAAAGCCCACAGATTAGGAAAAAACTGCACAAACTCTGAGACCACCCTCATCTATGGAGGCCATCCCTGGATAGTAATGCACATTCCTACACTCAGCTTGAGACCTGACCTCTAGTCAGCCACCCAGGTAGCTGCCCCCAGAGCCAGCAGATCCTACCTGCCATGCCCCTTCGGCCTAATCCTAACCCTACCTTTGGTTATCAGGCATCTATCCATAGAGGCCTGGTCTCGATTCCCTCCATACAGGCGGCCCATGGGCCACAAAACAGAACTCCTCCTGCCCCCACAGAAGGAAACCTTGCTATTAAAGCCATGTAAATCCCTCAGAATAGAGGAATCCTGCATGACCCTGAGGCGACCTTCACATTCAGAGGCCGTACTGGACACATACCCGCATTGTGACCCTCAGCCTGAGCCCCATTCTCAACTCAGGGCCCCGAACCCTGGTTAGCTTGCTACAGAACCAACAGATCAGGCCTGCCATGTCCCTATGCCTTAATCCTAACCCTAGGTTGGATTTTCCAGCATCTATATCCAGAGCCCTGCTCTCAAATCCCTCCATAGTGGGAACCCCTGAGCCATAAAAGAGGACTTTGCCTGTACCCCAGAAGGAGTGCTTCCTCTTTGCAGCTGCACAAAACCCTCTAGAGTAGGAGAAACCTCAATGGCCCTATGAGACCACCCTCACATTTTTCAGCCCTCATAGAAACAAATTTCAGCCTGAGCAACTGCTTGACACTTGCCCTATTTGAGATTCTGGGACCTCGCCTCAGCTTTTGCAGATTGGGCCTGCATTGTCCTAGGCCCTAATTATAAACTTAGCTTGGGTTTCAAACTTCAGTCCCCAGAGTCCTGAACCACAAGCACTCTAGTTTGGGATCTCTGGAGCCACACCACAGGACTCTGCCTGCCCTCCAGAAGGAAACCATGACATATGGAACTGCACAGAATCCCAGTTTAGGAGAAACCTGAAGGCTCCTGATTCTAACCCCTTTTAAGGAGGCCATCCCTCGACAGTAAAACACATTCTAACATTTACCTTGAGCCCTGACCTCCAGTCAGTCACCCAGGTAGCTGGTCCCAGAGCTAGCAGATAGGACCTGCAATGCCCCTAGACCTTAATCCTAAACCTAGATTGGGGATCCAGGCATCCATACCCGGAGCCCTCCTCATATCCCTCCATATGGCACACACCTGAACCATAAATCAGGACTCCTGTACACCAGAAGGAACCTTGCTTTTTGCAGGTGAACATAAACCCCAGAGCAGGAGAAAACTCTATGGCCCCATGAGGCCACCCCAACATTCAGCAGACCTCATAGACACAAACACCAGCCTCACACTTGCCCCTACATCAGATCCCCGGGAGTTTGCCTCAGCATCTGCAGATCAGAGAGTCATGCCCTATGCTGTAACTCAAACCCTAGTTGGGGTTTTCAGACTTCTGTCTCCAAACTCTTGGCCCACAAGGCCTTAAGAATGGGGACTCTGGAGCCGCACCACAAGATTCTGCCTGCCATCCAAAAGGAAACTATGTCCTATGGAGCTGCAAAAAAAGCCCAGATTAGGAGAAACATGCATGGCCCCTGAGGTTGTCCCCTAGTTCAGAGGCCACATTGGACACAAATCCATATTGTGACCCTGAGCCTGGGCACCATTTTCAATTCAGCCCCCTGGGTAGCTTGCAACAGAGCCAGCAGATTGGTCCTGGCATGCCGCTAGGCCCTAATCGTGGGTCTAAATTGGCTTTCAGGCATCCATACTCATAGGCCTAGTCTCCAATCCTTCCATATGGAGAACCCCTGAGCCATAAAATGGGACTCCTACTGTTCTCTAGAAGGATACCTTGCTCTTTGTCCCAGCTTAAAACCGCCAGAGCGGGAGAAACATCTATGGCTCCATGAGGCAAGCCCCACATTCTGAAACCCTCATGGATACAAATTCCAGCCTGATCGACCGCCTGACTAGTCCTCTATATTCAGATCCCAAGGAGCTCGCCTCAGAGTTTGAAGATCAGGTCTGCCATGCCTTAGGCCCCAACCCAAACCCTAGCTTGCATTTTCCAACTTCCATCCCCAGAGTCATGCCCCACAAGCCCTCCAGATTGGGGACTCCAGAGCCACACCAAGGGACTCTGCCTGCCCTCCAGAGAAAACTGTGTTCTATAGAGCTTCACAAGTGCACAGATTAGGAGAAACCTGCATGGCTGCCGAGGCCACCCCCATTTATGGAAGCCAGCATTGGACCTAATACATTCTGGTACAGCCCCAACCAATAGTCATCCACACAGGTAGCTGGCCCCAGAGCCAGCAGTTTGGATTTGGCATGTGCCTCGGCCCTAATCCTAATCCTAGCTTGGGTTTTCAGACATCTGTCCCCGAGAGACCTGGTCTAGAATCCCTCCATGTGGAGGACCTCTGAGCCACAAAACACAACTCGTCCTGACCCATGCCCCCCAGGAGGAAATCTTGTAATTTGGAGCTGTGTAAAACCCTCAGAGTAGGAGAAACCTTTATGGTCCCTGAGGCCACACACACTTCGGAGTCTGACCTGGACATAAACCCATATTGTGACCCTCCGCCTGAGCCCCCTTTTCAATTCAGTCCCCTGGGGAGCTCACTGCAGAGCTTGCAGATCAGGTTTGCATGTACCTAGGCCCTAATTTTAACCCAAGATTTGGTTTTCAGGCATCCATACCCAGATCCCTGCTCTTGAATGCCTCCATATGGAGGGCCCATGAGCCATAAACTAGGAGTCCTCCTGACTCCCAGAATGAAACCTTGCTATTTTGACATGTGCAAAAACCCTACAGTGGCAAAAAAAAAAAAAAAAAAAAAAAAAAAAAAAAAAAAAAAAAAAAAAAAACCATGGACCCATGAGGCTACCCCCACATTCAGCGGCCCCCGTGGACATAAACTACAGCTTGAGTGACCACGTGAAACTCCCCCCTAACTTCAGGAACTTCAAGCTCTATAGGTTGGGCATGCCATGCCCTAGCCCTAACCCTAACCCTAACCCTAGCTTGGGTTTTCAGACTTTCATCCCCAGTATCCTTTCCCACAAGTATCCTCTCTGTTAGCTACAGCGTACAAAGAGAATACAATACAGAAGCATGCTTTTTGTCTCCCAGAATGGCCATGCCATGTGGTTCCATAATGATCCTGGAAGGAAGCCACCTTCACCGAACAAACTTCATCTGGGAGGACTCCCAAATCCCTTGTCCTGGACACTAGATCCCTCTGAGGCTGGGGTCACACAGAGGGACAGAGTTTCCCCCTGCCCGTCCGGATTTAAGGGACACCTGCTGTTCCAGGACAAAAGATTCTGAAATAATTAATGGGCCTGCCATCCAGCCAGGCACCTGGGAGAGAAATCTACTCCAAGCATGAAGGACAGACCGAGAGACAAAAACCGAAAGCCTTGTGTGACTTGTACCATGACATGGGACACTCAGGAGGACTGTGGGTGTGCTGGGTTGGCCAGAATGGAGGTCAGGAGGACCGGGAGTTCTCCGGGAGGGTGTGGTAGCTGTGCCCTTGGGTTGCTACATGTGGCAGTGTGACTGGGCATTTGCCATACCAGAAAAAACAGTGCAGGCGAGGGTCAGTGTCCCTAATCTCTCCCTAAAATGCAAGGCAAAAGTTCGGGAATCATCTTTCAGTATGATTTTATGTCACATGTGTTTGGGAGACCCTAAAGCTGATTGTGTAGAACATGAAGTATGTAGTTGACTGTGGCTTTCAAGCCTGAGGGGTGGGGGTCAGAGCACACTGGATATTTCATTCTCTACTTTCAGAGTATGATGACTTTTCCCGCCTTCATCTCCAACACAAGCACAGGAAACAAAGGAAACTCAGATCTACACTTTGACATGTCAACAGAAAGCTGAAAACCCAAGTTCTCCCAGGAGCTAAATCTTCATGACCAACATGATGGACAGGGGAGGCAGACACCAAGGAAACAAAAGAATACACATCTTGAGCATGTGAACTGGCCCACTTCTCTACCTGTCAGAAGCAAGCCATGCCTGCCTGGAGGGAATCCCACCTGCATCTGGTCCATCTGTCTGCTGCCCTTGAGCAGAGCAGAGGATGGGCTGAGCTTTTGTGGGTGTCATGGGGTGATGGCCAGTGGGCAACAGATGCCACCTCCTGAGGACCTATATAGCACCAGCTCCTGGTCCTCAGCTAAGATGAAACAATATTTATGTTTAGTGACCTATTTCTGGGGACAGGGAATGTGCTCAGTGCTTTGGTGACTGTATTATTTAAAAGCCCCTTAGTCATCTAAGGACAATCAACAGCCTCCAGAAGCAGAGAAAGAGCCACACCCAGGAACCAAGAAGACAGACCAGAAAGCCTCTTCACAGGCCAGTTTGCATTTCTGTAGTTCTTCTGGAGCTAGACTGCCCCCAGTGCCCCTGGGGATCGTGGGTCAGGCCCGGCGCACACCCTGATGCTGCACTGTTGGAACCCATGACAAGCCTCCTGGTCCCTTCCTCCGTGAGACACCCCCTATCCCTGGACAACCCCAGCCTGCTTCTTGGAACTCCCCCCCTTTTTGACTCCATCGTTCACTTTTCCCATCACGGCCATAATACAGAGTACAGTTGAACTACTTTCTGTTCTGTCATTTAAATCTAATTTTATCATAGTTGCTCTAAAACTAAACCTTGCATCATTTATCCTGATGTAGAATCACTTGTTGCTTTGCATGACTGAACTGTGGATTCTGAGTGCCCTCCCAGTGTCATGGGGCTAGTGTCCAGGGCTAGGTCCTCACTAAGCCAACCCAGATGGCAGAGTGAAGGCCTGACACAGGCACTGCTGTTTTTGTGCAAGTAAGGCAGCACAGCCAAAACCTGGGTTTTGGATCACAATGGCTCATGGCCTCTCAACCACTTCGGATGGTATGGGGGTACACCCTGAAGACACTTGATAGTCCAGTGTCACCCTGGGAAATTTACAAGGAGTAGCCATTGTGTCAAAAGGGGGAAATTAATAGGAGTGGGGACGATGGGAGTCAGAACTCCTGAGAGAGAATCCACCTTGAGGACTGCCCAGAAATTCCTAGGAGTTCATCCAATTGTCTTGCATGAATCAATTCATCTAAATTCATTTCCTCATTTTAGAAATGATGAGTCTAGGGATGCCTAGGTGGTTCAGTTGTTTAAGTCGCTGCCTTCCCAGCATCAGGGATCGAGTCCCACATTGGGCTACTTGCTCGACAAGGAGCCTGATTCTCCCTCTGCCTCTGCCTGCCATTCTATCTGCCTGTGATCACTCTGTTTCAATCTCTAACTAATTAGTAAAAAAATCTTAAAAAAAAAAAAGAAATGATGATCCTCAAACTCCGATAAAATGACTCTCCTAGGTCATAAGGGAAATCAGTGAAAGAGCCAGACTGAGCCTGGAGATGGCCTCCAGCAGGTTCCCTCAGAGCGGTTTCAGCTAGAGATGCAATCACCTATATATCGTTGCTGGACTCATCACCCCATGACACCCACACCATGATTCTCATGGGACTCTTCATGGGACCTATTCTGGGAACAAGGGTCATGTCAGTGCCACAGAAACCTCTGACACAGGTTCTAATGAGACTCTGTGATGTCATTGGAGTCCCAAGCCATAGGCCATCTCAGAGTTTGTCTGCAAAGATACAGTTGGTGGGAAAGCAACATGCTGACAGAAGGTGGAGGAAAATGTAAAAGCTGGGGAAAGGAAGGTTGCTCATGTCCCATCTGGCCCTTCATGATATGTGGTGTTCAGCAGTGTAAGCCCCCCAAACACCTCCCAGTGGTTTCACTGAAATCACCCCTAAGGTTTGAAGTTGAGCTTCATACATGCGTCATGAGCATTCTGGTCAGCTCATGGAAGCAGGACACAGAACATAATGAAGCCACAGCCTTGACCGATGTATAGTCATGGAGCAATAGCTTTCTCCAAATATATTCTGAAATGGTTAAAAAAATCATTGATAAAACATGGATATTTTTGATTAAAAAGAAAACCATACTTGTTGAATTAGTTAGAATGTATGCAGTATCTACTTAGTGCAAATGCATAGCTCTAGTCCCACCTGGGAGCTTCCAATGAGTGTAGGATATAATCAATAAACCAACAATAGGAAGGAATGCAGGCTAAGGGCTAAGAGAACCATTCTATTCAGAGACGCCCATTAAGGAAGCCCAATGAGAAGATGCTTTTGGCCAAGACCAGAAAGACAGCGCCAGCAAATTCATCTGTGAGAAGAGTCACAGAGCAATTCAATTTTAATTATTTTGATGATAAAACATAAATGTCAGGAAATATTGTCTTAAGTGTTGCTTTGGAACATTCTGTTCTTCTCCATAACTATTTGGGTTACATGCTAAATTTACTCAATGTAAAATACTCTCAGAAATGTCTTATTTAAGCATGGGCATCTTGTGTTAAAGTCAAACATATTAACCATAGAAAACCCCTCAACCCTAAGCCTAACCCATGACCCTAAATCCTGAACCCAACCCTGTCCCTCGGGTGGTCTACCAGGGGTATTTCCTCAGAGACCTGGCTGGCGCCACAGTCCCAGGGACTGGGGAAACCTGAAAAATTTCAGAGGAATCCGCCTGCATCCCAGAAGGAAACCATGGCATTTGGAACCCCGAAAATGAATCAGAGCAGGAGAAATCTTCATGGCCACCTGAGGCCACCCCCACATTCCATGGCCTGTTGGACACAAACCACACCCTCAACTCAGCCCTCTGGGAGTCTTGTCACACAGCTGGAAGGTTAAACCTGCCATGATCCTAGGCCCCAATCCTAACCCTAGGTTTGGTTCCTAAAGGACCATACCTAGAGGCCTGACTCCAAATCCCCAGGGAATGGGGACACCTGTGCAAAGCACAGTCTCATCCTACAACAAAGTCAGAAATCATGCCCTTTGGAACTGCAGAAAGGACTTAGAGCAGGAGAAATCTGAATGACATATTGAACCACTCCCTGCTTATTTCTATTTTCATACCAGACTGAACACAGAGCCTGGGCCTGATACTCTCCTTAACTCTGGCCTTCAATTCAGATGTCTCTGAAGGTCTCCATACCTAAGCAGATCAAACCTTCCATGATCCTGGGACTACCCCTAATCTAGCTGAAGACATAGGCAAAAACACAAACATAACTTTTTACTAAGAGACCATACAAGTGACCAAGAGTCACACAAAAAAGTGTTCTACAGCAATAGCCATCAGGAAAATACAAATCAAAACCACAGTGAGATACCACCTCACATCAGCTGGCATGTCTAAAATGATCAAGGCAGGGAAAACAAATGCTAGCGAGGACATGGTTAGAGGGGAACACTCTTACACTGCTGGTGGCAATGCACCATCGTACAACCACTCTGCCACATGTTATCGAGTTTCTTCCCAAACTTAAAAATAGACAACACAGCAATTGCACTGCTTGGTATTTAACCCAAAGATACAGATTTTGGGGCATCTGGGTGGCTCAGTGGGTCAAGCCTCCAGGATCTCAGGGTCCTGGGATCAAGATCAACATCAGGCTGTCTTCTCAGAAGGGAGCCTGCTTCCCCCCTCCCTCTGCCTGCCTCTCTGCCTGCTTGTGATCTCTCTCTATCTCCGTCAAGTCAATAAATAAAATCGAAAGAAAATACAGATTGAGTGAAAAATAGTGGCATCCCCCCCCCAGTGTTCATTATAGCATTATCCACTAGCCAAACTATGGACAGAGCGCTGATGTCCATGGACAGATGAATGGATAAAGAAGATGTGGTTCATATCTACAACAGAACATTATTCATCCATCATAGAGGATGAAGACTAACCATCGCATCCACCTGGAAGGAACTGGTGGGTATTACGCTGAGTGAAATAAGGCTATCAGAGAAAAGCAAGCGTCACATGGGTTCACCTATATAAAATAGAAGAAACACCACAGAGGATCAGAGGGGAAGGGGGGAACTGAATGTGAAGTCGTCAGAGAGGGAGAAAAACCATGAGAGACACTTCATTACAGAAACGAACTCAGGATTCCTGGAGGGCAGTGGCGTGGGGGATGGGGCAACTGGGTGGTAGGCCTTAAAGAGGACCCATGATGCAATGAGCACTGGGCAGTATACACATTTGATCTATTATTGAACACTACAGGTGTCCTATAAGTTGGTGTCCTATAAGTTGTCCTATAAGTGTTATAGTGTCCTATAACACTAATGGTGTCCTATAAGTTGGCTCATTGAATTAAGTTAAACAAAAAGAAGTCAAGCAAACACTCCTAAAAATTTGTATGGAACCACCAAAGATACTGAACAGACAATGCAATGTTGAGAAGAAAAACAATGCTGGAGGAATCACAATTCCAGATTTCAAGTCATACTACATAGCTGTGGTCATCCTAACTATGGCACTGGCACAAAAATACACACAGTGACCTAGGGAACAGGATAGAAGCTCAGATATAAACCCGCAATTCTGTGGCCTATTAGTCTTCCACAGAGCAGGCAAGAATATAGAAAGGAAAAGAACAGTCTCTATAGTGTTGGGAAAACTGGACAGATATGCACAGAAGAATGCAATTACTCTGCTTCCTTATGCCAAACAGACATAGAAGTTCAAAACAGTTTCAAGACCTCAGTGGGAGACTGGAAACCATAAAAATCCAAGAGGGCACAGACCGTAACTTCCTGACATGGACCAAAGCAAACATTTTTTAGACTGTCTCCTGAGGCAAGGAAATAAAGGCAAAAATAAACAACTGGGACTGTAACACAATAAAGTTTCCACACAGCAGAAGAGCAAGGAAGAAGTAATAAGGGTGTGGGAGGTTGGGGTACCAGGTGGTAGGTACTGTAGAGGGCACGGACTGCATGGAGCACTGGTGTGGTAAAAAAAAAATAATGAATACTGTTATGCTGAAAATAAATATATTTAATTAAAAAAAAAGACAACATACTGAAAGGGAGAAAATATTTATTAAAAAAAAAAAAACCCTATGCAGTATGGGGATAGTGTCCAAAATATGTGGAATGGCTACAATTTAACACCCCGAAATACAAATAATCCAGTTAAAAAATGGTTTGAAATTATCTTCTCCCATTCCATCGTTTACCATTGTTTTCATGAATGTTTCCTTTGCTGTGCAGAAGCTTTTGATTTTGATGAATTTCCAAAGTTCATTTTCGCTTTGTTTCCTTTGCCTTTGGAGACATATCTTTTTTTTAAATTAAATTAATTTATTTTCTATTTTCTCAAAAAAAGTATTCCATTATTTTTTCACCACGCCCAGTGCTTCATGCAATCCATGCCCTCTATAATACCATGATACTATCAGACTATGGACTCTGAAAAAGAATATGAGAGCTTTGAAAGAGCGGGGAGTGAGAGGTTGGCAGAAGCTATTGGTATGTATAAGAGAGAGGGCAGGGATTACATAGATCACTAACCGTGGTGGAAAAACAAAGAATAATGTTACACTTAAAAGAAATTAAAAAGAAAAAAAAAAACAGTTGTATGCTAATATGCTAAGCAACCTAGGTGAAATGGCTGCATTCCTAGGAAAGTATAAAATTCCAAAATTGAACCAGTAAGCAATGTAGAACCTGAATAGACCATTATCCAGTAACGAGATTGAAGTAGTGATCAAAAACCTCCCAAAAAACAAGAGCTCAGGAACAGACAGCTTCCCTGGGCATCTCTACCAAACTTTCAGAGTAGAAATAACACCTATTCACCTGAAGATCTTTCCAAAAATGGAAGCAGAAGAAAACTTCCAGACTCTTCTTATGTAGCCAGCATTACCCTGATCCCCAAACCAGGAAAAGACCTCACCAAAAAGGAGAATTTCAGACCAATATCACTGATGAATATGGATACTAAGATTCTCAACAATATGCAAGCTCATAGGATCCAACAGTATATTCAAAAGATGATCCACCATGACCAGGTGGGATCTATCCCTGGGTTGCAAGGATGGTTCAACATTCACAAATCAATCAATGTCATAAACAAATTAATAAGCGAAGACAGAAAAACCACATGGTCATCTCAATTGGTGAAAAGAACACATTTGAGAAAATCCGGCTTTTGTTCCTGAATAAAACACTTCAAAGTAGGGATAGAGGGAACCTTCATCAGCTTCCTTAAGTGTATCTATGAAAACACCACAGTGAATACCATCCTCAATGGGTAAAAGCTGACAGCCTTCCCTTAGAGATCAGAATCATGACAGGGATGCCCACTCTCTCCACTCTTATTCAACATAGTATTTGAAGTCCTAGCAACAGCAATCAGACAACAAGGAGAAATAAAATGTATCCAAATTGGCAATGAAGAAGTCAAACTCTCTCTTCATAGATGACATACTTTATATGGAAAACCCAAAAGACTCCACCCCAAAACTACTAGAACTCATACAGCACTTCAATAATGCGGGAGGATACAAAATCTTTGTACAAAAATCAGTGGTTTTCTTATCCTTTAACAATAAAAATACAGAAAGGGAGAATCAATTCCATTTACTACAGCTCCAAAACTATAAGATACCTGGGAATAAACCAAACCAAAGTGATAAGCAATCTATATTCAGGGAACTACAGAACACTCATGAAATAAATGGAAGAAAACCATAAAGATGGAAGACCATTCCATGCTCATGGATCAGAAGAATAAACAGTCTTAAAAAGTCTATACAGCCTAGAGAAATCTATCCTTTTAATGCCATTCTGATCAAAATTCCTCCGGTATTTTTCAAAGAGCTGGAGCAAACACAAGCCTAAAATTGGTGTGGAATCAGAGGAGATCCCGTATTGCTAAGGAAATGCCAAAAAGAAAAGAACAAAACTGGGTGCACCCTGTTGCCTGGTTTCAAGGGTTACTACAAAGCTGTGATCAACAAGACAGCAGGGGACTGGCATTAAAAACAGGCCATTAGACCAGTGTAACAGAGTAGAGAGCTCAGATATGGACCATCAATCTATAGTCAAATAATTTTCAAGAAAGCAGGAAAAAATATACAAAGGAAAAAAAAAGTCTTTTCAATAAATGCCGCTGAGAAAATTGGGACAGCTTTGTGTAGATGAATGAAACTCGACCATTCTCTGACACCATACACAAAGAGAAACTCGGAATGGATAAAAGACCTCAACCTGAGGCAGGAATCCATCAGAATCTTGGAGGAGAACATAGGCAGAAACCTCTTCAACATTGGCCATAGCAACTTCTTTCAAAATATGTCTCCAAAGGCAAAGGAAAAAAAAAAGTGAAGATGAACGTTTGGGACTTCATAAAGATCAAAAGCTTCTACACAGCAAAGGAAACAGTCAACAAAACAATGAGGTATGGAGTGCATGGAACACTGTGTGTTGTGCTAAAACATAGAATACGGTTACACTGAAAATAATTTAAAAAATTAAACAGTTGTATGCCAATATGCTAAGCAACCTTTGTGAAATGGATGCATTTTTAGAAAAGTATAATCCCAAAATTGAACCGGGAAGGAATTCACAACATGAATAGACTTTTACCCAGTAACCAGATTGAAGCAGTGATCAAAAACCTCCCAATAAACAAGAGCCCAGGACTTGATGGATTCACAGGAGAAATCTACCAGACTTTCATAGAAGAAATAACATGTCTTCTCCTGAAGCTCGTTCCAAAAATTAAGCAGAAAGAAAAAACTTCCAGACCCTTTTTATGAAGGCAGCATTACCCTGCTCCACAAACCAGGCAAAGACCTCACCAAAAGGGAGAATTTCAGACCAATATCACTGATGAATATGGATACTAAGATTCTCAACAAGATGCTAACTCACAGGATCCAACAGTACATTCAAAAGATGATCCACCATGACCAGGTGGGATCTATCCCTGGGTTGCAAGGATGGTTCAGCATTCACAAATCAATCAATGTCATAGAACAAATTATGAAGTGTAGAGAGGAGAACCACATGGTCCTCTCCATTGATGAAGAAAAAGCATTAGACAAAATCCAGCATCCGGTCCTGAATAAAATGCTTCAAAGTATAGGGATAGAGGGAACATTAGTCAACTTCATAAAATGTTTCTATGAAAAACCCACAGTGAATATCATCCTCGATGGGTAAAAGCTGACAGGCTTCCCTTTGAGATCAGGAACATGACAAGGATGCCCACTCTCACCACTCTTGTTCTACAAACTATTTGAAATCCTAGCAACAGCAATCAGACAACAAAGAGAAATAAAAGGTATCCAAATTGGTAATGAAGAAGTCAAACACTCTCTCCTCACAGATGACATACTTTATATGGAAAAACCCAAAAAACACCCCACCTCCAAACTACCAGAACTCATACAGCAACTAAATAATGTGGCAGGATACAAAATCATTTTACAGGGGCGCCTGGGTGGCTCAGTGGGTTAAAGCCTCTTCCTTCGGCTCAGGTCATGATCCCAGGGTCCTGGGATCGAGTCCCGCATCGGGCTGTCCACTCCGCGGAGAGCCTGCTTCCTCCTCTCTCTCTTTCTACCTGCCTCTCTGCCTACTTGTGATCTCTGTCTGTCAAATAAATAAAATCTTTAAAAAAAATCATTGTACAGAAATCAGTGGCCTTCTTCTACATTATCAATGAAAATACAGAAAGGGACATTAGAGAATCAATTCCATTTACTACAGCACTGAAACCATAAGATACCTGGGAATAAACCATCCCAAAGAAGTAAAGGATTTTTCTCGAGGAACTACAGAACACTCATGAAAAAATTTGAAGAAAACAAAAAAGACAGAAGACCATTCCATGCTCATGGATCAGAAGAATAAACATTGTTAAAATGGATAAAAGACCTCAACGTAAGACAGGAATCCATCAGAACCCTAGAGGAGAACATAGGCAGTAATCTCTTCTATATCAGCCACAGCAACTTCTTTCAAGATATATCTCCAAAGGCAAAGGAAACAAAAGCCAAAATAAACTTTTGGGACTTCATCAAAATCAAAAGCTTCTGCACAGCAAAGGAAACAGTCAAAAAAACAAAGATGCAACCCACGGAATGTGATTAGATATTTGCAAATGACAGTACAGACAAAAGGTTGATATCCAGGATCTATAATGAACTCCTCAAACTCAACATATAGGAAATTGGCAAGCATATCAAAAAATGGGCAGAAGATATGAACAGACAATTCTCCAATGAAGACATACAAATGGCTATCAGACACATGAAAAAATGTACATCATCACTAGCCCTCAGGGTGATTCAAATTAAAACCACATTGAGATATCACCTTACACCAGTTAGAATGGCCAAAATTAACAAAACAAGAAACAACATGTCTTGGAGAGGATGTGGAGAAAGGGGAACCATTTTACACTGTTGGTGGGAATGCAAGTTGGTGCAGCCTCTTTGGAGAACAGTGTGGAGATTCCTCAAGAAATTAAAAATAGAACTTCCCTATGACCCTGCAATTGCACTCCTGGGTATTTACCCCAAAGATACAGATGTCGTGAAAAGAAGGGCCATCTGTACCCTAATGTTTATAGCAGCAAAGGCCACGGTCGCCAAACTATGAAAGAACGAAGATGCCCTTCAACGGACGAATGGATAAGGAAGATGTGGTCCATATACACTATGGAGTATTATGCCTCCATCAGAAAGGATGAATACCCAACTTTTGTAGCAGCATGGACGGGACTGGAAGAGATTATGCTGAATGAAGAAAGGCAGAGAGAGTCAATTATCATATGGTTTCACTTATTTGTGGAGCATAACAAATATCATGGAGGACAAGGGGTCTTAGAGAGGAGAAGGGAGTTGGGGGGAATTGGAAGGGGAGGTGAATCATGAGAGACTATGGACTCTAAAAAACAACTGAGGGGTTTGAAGTGGTGGGGGGTGGGAGCTTGGGGTACCAGGTGGTGGGTATTATAGAGGGCACAGATTGCATGGAGCACTGGGTTGGTGAAAAAAATAATGAATACTGTTTTTCTGAAAATAAAGAAATTAATTTATTTAAAAAAAAAACATTGTTAAAATGTTTATCCTGGAGACAAATGGCGGAGAAGTAGGAGGCGTCTCCCTTTCAACCTGGACCCTAAAGTGAGCTGATTACTTCTATTGAACTCCACTCACCGACAAAATCAGCTTGACCCGAATTATACACGTCTGGATCTCTACCGGAACAGAAGACGCCAGTGGGCAGGTAAAGCGGAGTGGGAACGTCGGACTGATATTGGAAGATAAACAAAAGGGGATGGGTGCTACCAGAGGTGACCCACTGGAAAGTAATATCCCAAAATGAGAGTGCCCTGCGTCTGGGGACCAGCATTATCTCAGAAGTATGGTATAAAGCACTCAAGAAGAGCAAAGGATCACTGGGGAGAAATTGCAGGAATCAGGGTTTTAGGGTCAGGGGCTTAAGTCCCCAGACCCAGGACAGCCACCCCTGGTGCAGAGCCAGAAAGAGTGCAGCAGAGAAACCAGGTCTTGGTCCCTGAACCACCAGCAAGCTCGCCTGAGAGCGTGTGGTGCCCAGCTCCCATGAGGGGCTGGGAGCCTCGCCAGCCAACAGAAGCACAGCCTTTTTGCAGTCCCCATGCAAGTGCCCTGCCATGCCATCAGAGTCCGAGTCATGCCCTGCGCCCTCCCCAGACAGAGATGGCACAGGCACCAGCCTGGTGCTCTTGGACCTGGAAAGACCAGGCACTCCCAGCTTGTGCCAGTGGGAAAATCTCAGTGTGCGATTGCTGCTTGGAACTTCTCTGGCAGTCTGGAGCTGCCCAGACAGCCGCCACTGCTGTGATTTTCGGTACAAGCAAAAAATCTTGAGTCCCCAGGGACCGCGACTGGGAACCTGCTCTGCCAGTGTTGAAGGGGGGATATATTTGGGCTCTGCAGCCAGATTGAGGCTTCTCTCTGAGACGGAGGTCAGGGTACAGTTTGATTTCCTCTAAACCTACAAAAACCATCAAAATCCCTCAAGAAAAGAGAGAAAAACAAAAGTGAACAAATATAAAAACTTTCAGAGAACAAAAGCCTGAAAAAACAGTTTCCTAAGAGCCCACCCCCTTGAGGGGAGTGGGAGGACTTAACTCAAAACATCATTGACTGAAAATCCACGTGGCAGGCCCCTCCCCCAGGAAACCAACTGGGAAAGGAAAAAAAAAAGACAACAAGAGAACAACCACCACTACTTCATAGGACAATTTTTATTATTAATTTGTTCCCACTATCCTGGCTCATTTTTTAAAGATAATTTTTTATTATTATATAGAAATTTTTTTAACCTATTTACCATCACAGTGAGATGTCCAGTACATCAAATTCCATAATAACCTTCTAACCTGAACTTTTTGATACATACACCTGTGTTTTCCTTTTGCATTTCTGTTTTTTAAATTTATTTTTTTAATTTTGGTTTAGTTTAGTCTAGTGTATTCCTTTTTTTAATTTTAATTTTCTAATATTCATATAGAATTAAACTTCAAGGCAATCCCCTTTCCCCAATCAATGCCACCCCTATAGGTAAAACAATTCCTAATCCCCCTTTATCTTAGGAAAGTGGAGTCTTTAACAAATCTATCAAGATACATCCGGAAAAAAACAACACCAAAAAATAAATAAATAAATAAAACCTTCCTCACCCACACTGAAAATTTACAACACTCTACAATCTTTTTCTTCCACCAGTATTTCGTGTTTTTTTTTATTTATATATTTGAACAGAGAGATATCACAAGTAGGCAGAGAGGCAGGCAGAGAGAGAGAGAGGAGGAAGCAGGCTCCCTGCTGAGCAGAGAGCCCGATGCGGGACTCGATCCCAGGACCCTGAGATCATGACCGGAGCCGAAGGCAGCGGCTTAACTCACTGAGACACCCAGGCGCCCCTATTTCTGTGTTTTTGTGTTTCTCCTGATAGTATATAAATCTTACACTCGGGGTTCATTCTGATGAGGTTATTCCTTTATTTGCATATATATATACAAATATATATATATATATTTTTTTTTTCTCTTCTCATATACTTTTATCAGTCTTTTTGTTTGTCTGTTTTTGTTTGTAAACTTCATAAATCTTACCTTGGAACCCATTTGGGCTGAACCTTCTCTTTTATCTCACCTTTCATTCTTGTCTCTCTCCCTCTCTCTTTTTTTCTTTTCCTTTTCTTTTTCCTCTCATTTGGGTGGGTAACTCTGATTGATCAGAAGCGTTCCAGGGTGCACCTTGACTGCACCACTGTCGATACATCCAGCTCCACCCATTCAGTCATCTCTCACCAAAATGACTAGGAGGAGGATTGCCCAACAGAAGAAAAATACAAAAAATGGACCTTCTGCAACAGAGCTAATGGCTATCAACATAGACAATGTGTCAGAAAGAGAATTCAGGCTAACAATTATCCAAGCAATAGCTAGGTTGGAGAAAGCCATGAGTGACCAAAAGGAATTGATTAGAGCCGAACTTAAAACGACCAGAGATCACGTTTTCAATATTAGGGAAGAGCTGAAAACTACCAGGGATGAGCTTCACAATGCTCTCAATGAGTTCCACTCTAATCTAAATTCTCTCAAAGCTAGAGTAACTGAGACAGAGGATAGAATTAGTGATCTGGAGAATGAACAGATAGAGAAAAAGTATCAGGAGGAAGCCTTAAACAAACAGCTTAGAGCCATGAAAACAGAATCACGGAAATAAATGATGCCATGATATGTTCCAACGTCAGAATTATTATAATCCCTGAAGGAGAGGAGAAAGAAAGAAGTCTAGAAGATATAGTGGAACAAGTTCTTCATGAAAATCTTCCGAATCTCGTGAATGGAACCAGCATTCCTGTACTAGAGGCCGAACTGTTTCCCCCCAAGATTACAGATTCTCAAAAGTCCTAGAGACACCTAGTAGTAAGAATGAAGAAATATAATTGTAGGCAGAACCTCTTGAAAGTAGCTAGGACAAAGAAGATCCTTACGTACAGAGGAAAGCCCATCAGAATAATGTCAGACCTCTAAACAGACACCTGGCAAGCCAGAGAGGACTGGCAAGATATATTCAGGGCATTGAATGAGAAGAACATGCAGCCAAGAATACTTTACCCAGCAAGACTGACATTCAAAATGGATGGAGAGATAAAGAGTTTCCAAGATCCGCAAGACTTAAAAGACTATGCAACCACCAAGCCGACACTGCAGGAAATATTAAGGGGGTTCTATAAAAAGAGAAAAAAACCCCAGAGTAGTATGAACAGAAATATAGAGACCATCTACAGAAAGAAAGACTTCGAATGTAACACGATGTCAATAAAAACGTATCTATCAATAATCATCCTAAATGTGAATGGCCTAAATGTGCACATAAAATGGCACAGGGTTGCAGACTGGATTAAATGACAGGACCCATCCATATGTTGTCTACAAGAGACCCATTTTGAACCTAAAGATACACCCAGACTGAAAGTGAAGGGACGGAGAAGCATCTTTCATGCCAATGGGCCTCAAAAGAAGGCCGGGGTAGCGATTCTCATATCAGATAAGTTAGATTTTAAACTAAAGGCTGTAGTCAGAGATACAGAAGGACACTACATAATCCTTAAAGGGACTATCCATCAAGATGATCAAACAATTGTAAATATCTATGCTCCCAATATGGGAGCAGCCAATTACATAAGAAAACTGTTGATCAAGATAAAGAGTCATATTGATATGAATACACTAATCATAGGAGATCTTAACATGCCTCTCTCAGAAATAGACAGATCATTGAAGCAGAAAATCAATAAAGAAACAAGAGCATTGAATGACACATTGGACCAGATGGACCTTATAGATATATACAGAACATTCCACCCTAAAACAACAAAATACTCATTCTTCTCAAGTCCACATGGAGCCTTCTCAAGAATAGACCACATACTGAGTCACAAAACAAGACTCAACCGATACCAAAAGACTGAGATTTCCCCCTGCACATCCTCAGATCATAATGCTTTGAAACTGGAGCTCAATCACAAGGAAAAGTTCAGAAGGAACTCAAACACCTGGAAGCTAAAGACCATCTTGCTTAAGAATGCTTGGATCAACCAGGAGATCAAAGAAGAACTGAAACAAATGGAAACCAATGAGAATGAAGACACTTCGATCCAAACCCTATGGGATACAGCAAAGGCGGTTCTAAGAGGGAAATACATAGACATCCAAGCCTCCCTCAAAATTCTGAAAAATCCAGAATACACCAGATGTCTCTACACCTTAAAGAACTGGAGAATCAACAACAAAACAAACCAACTCCACACACAAGAAGGGAAATAATCAAGATTAGAGCTGAGATCAATGAGGTAGAAACCAGAGATACAGTAGAACATATCAGTGAAACTAGAAGCTGTTTTTTTGAAAGAATCAATAAGATCGATAAACCACTGGCCACACTAATCCAAAACAAAAGAGAGAAAGCTCAAATTCATAAAATTATGAATGAAAAGGGAGAGATCACAATGAACACCAAGGAAATAGAAACAACTATCAGAAGTTATCAATAGTTATATGCCAATAAGCTAAGCAACCTAGATGAAATGGATGCATTCCTGGAAAACTATAAACTCCCAAAATTGAACCAGGAAGAAACTGACAATCTGAAGACCAATATCTACTAATGAGGTTGAAGCGGTGATCAAAAACCTCCCAAAAAACAAGAACCCAGGCCCTGATGGATTCATTTGGGAATTCTATGAAACATTCAAAGAAGAAATAACACCTATTCTCCTGAAACTGTTTCAAAAAATTGAAGCAGAGAGAGGTCGACAAGATGGTGGGGAAGTAGGAGGAGATGGCTTTTCAACCTGTACCCCAAAGTGAGCTGATTACCTACCAAAGAACTCCAATCACCCATGAAATTAGCCTGAGATCAGTATTATACACGTCTGGATCTCTACAGGGGCAGAAGACACCAGTGGACAGGTAACGCGGAGTGGGAATGGGGGACTGATATCAGAAGATAAACAAAAGGGAGAAGGAGCCACCAGAGGCGACCAGTTGGAAAGTAATACCCCAATAGGAGCGAGATTGCCCTGCATCTGGGGACCAGCATTAACTTGGAGACTGGTGGAAAGCACTCCAAAAGAGCTAAGAATCTCCGGGGGGGGGGGGAATTGTGGGAATCGGGATGGCTAGTGACAGGAGCTTAAGTCCCTGGTCCCAGGACAGCCTCCCCTGGTGCTGAGCCAGAGAGAGTGCAGCCAAGAAACCAGGTGTTGTTCCCTAAGCCACCAGGGCACCTGAGAATGCATGGGTTCTGGCTCCCTTGAGGGGATGGGAGCCAAGCTGGATGGCAGAATGTGTGAGCCCTGCTATAGAGCCTGACATACTCCCCTGAGAGAGGTATAAAGGTCCAGCCAGTGCCCTTTCATATGCGCCATTGTTTCAGAGCCTGCACCAAACTCTCCCCTGAGAGAGGTGCTTGAAGGCCCAAACTGGTGCTCTTGGATCTGCACCTTGTTCTCAGAGCCTGAGACCTGCGTGTGAACCTCAGCCTCCCCTGAAATTGGTGCATGCAAGCCCGGTGCTCTTAGACCCAGAAAGACCAGGCACTCCCAGCCCGGGCCAGCAGGAATATCTCAGTGTGTGATTGCTGCTTGGAACCTCTCTGGCGGTCTGGAGCTGCCCAGACAGCCGCCACTTCCTTGGCTTTGGGTACCCTAGGGACAGCGACTTGAAACCTGCTCTGCCAGTGGCCCATGGGGGAACTTATTTAGACTCTGCAGCCAGACTGAGGCTTCTCTCTGAGAGGGAGATCAGGGTGTGGTTTATTTTCCTCTAAAACTACAAAAACCATCAAAAGCAGTCAAAGTGAGAAAAAAAGTGAATAAACATAAAAACCTCCAGAGAACAAAAGTCTGAAAAAAAAAAAAAAAAACAGTTTCCTCAGAGCCCACCACCTTGAGGGGGGCGGGAGAACTTAACTCAGGGAACATCACTGACTGTCAACCCACGTGGCAGGCCCCTCCCCCAGAAAACAAACGAAGAAAGAAAAAAAAAAGAGAGAAAAAAAAATAAAAAAGGACTACAAGAGTACAACCACTACTTCATAGGAAAAGTTTTCTTTTTCATTCATTCCCACTATTCTGGTATGTATATATATATATATATATATATATATATATATATATATAATTTTATTAACCTATTTGCCATCACAGCGAGCTCTTCAGTACATCAAATTCCATAATAACTTTCTAACCTGAACTTTTTGATACATACACCTATGTTTTCATTTTGCATTTCTATTTTTTTATCCCTACTTTTTTTATATTTTAGTTTAGTTTAGTTTTTTCCTTTATTTTTATCTTCTATTTTTCATATAGAGTTAAACTTCAAAGTAGTCCCCTTTCCCCAATCAATACTACCCCTATAGGTAATTAATTTTTAATGCCCCTTTATCTTAGGAAAGTTGAGTCCTTTAACAAAGATATCAAGATACATCCAGGAAGAATTAAAACAACCTTCCTCACACTCACTGAGAATTTATAACCACTCTCCAATCTTTATCTTCCACCAGTGTTTCTGTGTTTTTGTGTTTGTCCTGATAGTATATAAATCTTACCCGTGGGGTTCTTTTTTGACTAGGTTCTTCCTTTTTTTGTATATATATATATATATATATATATATATATATATATATACATACATACATATATATATTGTATATATATATATAGTATATATATATTGTATATATTGTATATATATATATGTATATATATATACATATATGTACATATATACATATGTATATATGTACATATATGTATATATATATACAATATATATATATGTACATATATACATATATGTGTATATATATATATTGTATATATATATATATACAAATTCTTTTCTCTTGTCCTATACTTTTATCAGACTTTTTGTTTGTCTACTTCATAAATCTTACCTTGGGGCCCATTTGGGCTGAACTTTCTCTTTCATCTTCCCTCTCTTTCCTGTCTCTCTCTCTATCTCTTTTTTTGTTTTTCTTTTCCTTTTTCTTTTCTTTTGTCTCTCATTTGGGTGGGGAATCCTGATTGTTCAGACGTGTTCCAGGGTGCACCTTGACTGCACCATGGTTGATACATCCAGCTACATCTGTTCAGTCATCTCTCACCAAAATGACTAGGAGGAGGAATGCCCAACAGAAGAAAAATACAGGGGATGGACCTTCTGCACTAGAGCTAATGGCTATCAACATAGACAATATGTTGGAAAGAGAATTCAGGTTAACAATTATCCAGGCAATAGCTAGTTTGGAGAAAGGCATGGATGACCAAACATAATTAATTAGGGCCAAGCTGAAAGCGATGAGACATGATGTTCACAATGTTAGGGCGGAGCTTAAAGCTACCAGGGAGGAGGTCCACAATGCTCTCAATGAGTTCCAATCTAATCTAAACTCTCTCAAAGCCAGGGTAACTGCGACAGAAGATAGAATTAGTGATCTGGAGGACAAACAGATAGAGAGAGAAAGGATCAGGAGGAAGCCTGGAACAAACAGCTTAGAAATCACGAAAACAGAATCAGGGAAATAAATGATGCCATGAAACGTTCCAACCTCAGAATTACTGGAATCGCTGAAGGGGAGAAGAAAGAAAGATCTAGAAGATATAGTGGAACAAGTCCTTCAAGAAAATTTCCCCAATCTCGCGAATGGAACCAGAATTCATGTACTAGAGGCTAAATGGTCTCCACCCCAAGATTATACATTCAAAAAAAAAAAAAAAAAAAAACACGACACCTGATAGTCAAATTGAGGAATTATAATTGTAGGTATAATCTCCTGAAAGCTGCTAGGGCAAAGAGGCTCCTTACTTACATAGGAAAGCCCATCAATATAACATCAGACCTGTCCACAGAAGCCTGGCAAGCCAGAGAGGGCTGGCAAGATATATTCAGGGCACTAAATGAGAAGAACATGCAGCCAAGAATACTTTATCCATCAAGACTGACATTCAGAATGGATGGAGAGATAAAGAGTTTACAAGACCGGCAAGACTATGCTACCTCCAAGCTGACACTGCAGTAAATAATAAGGGGGGTTCTATAAAAGAGTAAAAATCCTAAGAATAGCATGGAAGAGAAATATAGAGACAATCTACAGAAAGAAAGACTTCAAAGGTAACTCGAAGTCAATAAAAACGTATCTATCAATAATCAATCTCAATGCGAATGGCCTAAATGCACCCATAAAACAGCACAGGGTTGCAGATTGGATAAAACGACAGAACCCATCCATATGTTCTCTACAAGAGACCCATTTTGAACCTAAAGATACACCCAGACTGAAAGTGGAGGGACGGAGAAGCATCTTTCATGCCAATGGGCCTCAAAAGAAGGCCGGGGTAGCGATTCTCATATCAGATAAATTAGATTTTAAACTAAAGGCTCTAGTCAGAGATACAGAAGGACACTACAGAATTCTTAAAGGGACAATCCACCAAGATGATCTAACAATTGTAAATATCTATGCCTCCAATATGGGAGCATCCGATTACAGAAGAAAACTGTTAATCAAGATAAAGAGTCATATTGATATGAATACACTAATCATAGGAGATCTTAACATGCCTCTCTCAGAAATAGACAGATCATTGAAGCAGAAAATCAATAAAGAAATAAGAGCATTGAATGACACATTGGAACAGATGGATCTCATAGATATATTCAGAACATTCCACCCTAAAACAAAAGAATACTCATTCTTCTCAAGAGCACAGGAAACCTTCTCAAGAATAGACCACATGCTGGGTCATAAATCAGAACTAAACTGATATCAAAAGACTGAGATTTCCCCCTGCATAGTCTCAGATCATAATGCTTTGAAACTGGAGCTTAATCACAAGGAAAAGTGCAGAAGGAACTCAAACACCTGGAAGCTAAAGACCATCTTGCTTAAGAATGCTTGGATCAACCAGGAGATCAAAGAAGAACTGAAACAAATGGAAACCAATGAGAATAAAGACACTTCGATCCAAACCCTATGGGATACAGCAAAGGCGGTTCTAAGAGGGAAATACATAGACATCCAAGCCTCCCTCAAAATTCTGAAAAATCCAGAATACACCAGATGTCTCTACACCTTAAAGAACTGGAGAATCAACAAAAAAAAAAATCAAACTAACTCCACACATAAGAAGAGAAATCATCAAGATTAGAGCTGAGATCAATGAGGTAGAAACCAAAGATACAGTAGAATGTATCAATGAAACTAGAAGTTGTTTTTTTTTGAAAGAATAAATAAGATCAATAAGGCACTGGCCACACTAATCCAAAAGAAAAGAGAGAAAGCCCAAATTCACAAAATTATAAATGAAAACGGAGAGATCACAACTAACAACGAGGAAGTAGAAACAATCATCAGAAGTTATTATCAATAGTTATATGCCAATAAGCTAAGCAACCTTGATGAAATGGATGCATTCTTGGAAAACTACAAACTTCCAAAATTGAGCCAGGAAGAGATCGACAACCTGAATCGACCGATATCTAGTAACGAGATATAAGCAGTGATCAAAAACCTCCCAAGAAACAAGAGCCCAAGACCTGAAGGATTGCTTGGGGAATTCTACCAAACTTTCAAAGAAGAAATAACATCTATTCTCCTGAAGCTGTTTCAAAAAATTGAAGCAGAAGGAAAACTTCCAGACTCTTTCTATGAAGCCAGAATTACCCTGTTCCCCAAACCAGGCAAAGACCCTACCAAAATGGATAATTTCAGACCAATATCACTGATGAATATGGATGCTAAGATTCTCAACAAGATCCTTGCAAACAGGGTCAAACAGCACATTAAAAAGATTATCTACCATGACCAGGTGGGATTCATCCCTGGGCTACAAGGATGGTTCAACATTCATAAATCAATCAATGTCATTGAAAAAATTAATATGAGAAGAGGGAAGAACCACATGGTCCTCTCAATTGATGCAGAAAAATCATTTGAAAAAATCCAGCATCCATTCGTGATTAAAACACTGCAACGTATAGGGATAGAGGGAACATTCCTGAACTTCATCATATCTATCTATGAAATACCCAGAGCAAATATCATCCTCAATGGGAAAAAGCTTGCAGCCTTCCCGTTGAGATCAGGATCACGACAAGGATGCCCACTCTCACCAGTCTTGTTCAACATAGTATTAGAAATACTAGCAACAGCAATCAGACAACAAAGAAAAATAAAAGGTATCCAAATTGGCACTGAAGAAGTCAAACTCTCTCTCTTTGCAGATGACATGATTCTTTATATGGAAAACCCAAAAGACTCCACCCCCAAACTACTAGAACTCATACAGCAATTCAGCAACATGGCAGGATACAAAGTCAATGTATCCTGTATCCACAGAAATCAGTGGCTTTTTTATGCACTAATAATGAAAATACAGAAAGGGAAATCAGAGAATCATTCCATTTACTATAACACTAAGAACCATAAGATACCTGGGAATAATCCTAAACAAAGAGATAAATGTTCTGTACTCAAGGAACTACAGAATTCTAATGAAAGAAATTGAAGAAGACCCTAAAAGATGATAGACCATTCCATGCTCTTGGATCGGAAGAATAAACATTGCTACAATGTCGATAATGCCTGGAGCAATCTCTACTTTTAATGCTATTCCAATCAAAATTCTACCAGTATTTTCACAGAGCTGGAGCAAATAATCCAAAAATTTGTATGGAATCAGAAGAGATCCCGAATCACTAAGGAAATTTTGAAAAACAAAAATAAAATGGGGGTATGACAATACCTGATTTCAAGTTTACTACAAAGCTGTGATCACCAAGACAGCATGGAACTCACATGAAAACAGACACAGACCAGTGGAACAGAGTAGAGAGCCCAGATATGGACCCTCAACTATATGGTCAAATAATCTTCGAAAAAACAGGAAAAAATAGACAGTGGGAAAAAGTCACTCTCTTCAATAAATGGTGCTGGGAACAATAGGCAGCTATATGTAGAAAAATGAAACTCGACCATTCTCTTACACCGTACACAAAGATAAACTCAAAATGGATAAAAGACCTCAATGTGAGGCAGGAATCCATCAGAATCCTAGAGAAGAACATAGGCAGAAATCTCTTTGCTATCAGCCACAGCAACTTCTTTCAAGATATGTCTCCAAAGGCAAGGGAAACAAAAGTGAAAATGAACTTTTGGGGCTTCATCAAAATCAAAAGCTTCTGCACAGCAAAGGAAACAGTCAAGAAAACAAAGAGGTAACCCACGGAATGGGAGAAGATATTTGCACATGACAGTACAGAAAAAAGGTTGATATCCAGGATCTATAAAGAACTCCTCAAACTCAACACACACAAAACAGACAATCATATTTAAAAATGGGCAGAATATATGACAAGACACTTCTCCATTGAAGATGTACAAATGGCTATCAGACACATGAAAAATGTTCATCATCACTAGCAAATTAATACCACATTGAGATATCATCTTACACCAGTTAGAATAGCCAAAATTAGCAAGACAGGAAACAATATGTGTTGGAGGGGATGTGGGAGAATGTGAACCCTCTTCCACTGTTGGTTGGAATGCAAGTTGGTGCAGCCTCTTTGGAGAACAGTGTGGAGATTTCTCAAGAAATAAAAAAATAGAACTTCTCTATGACCCTGCAATTGCACTCCTGGGTATTTACCCCAAAGATACAGATGTCATGAAAAGAAGGGCCATCTGTACCCCCAATGATTATAGCAGCAATGGCCACGGTCACCAAACTGTGGATAGAACCAAGATGCCCTTCAATGGACGAATGGATAAGGAAGATGTGGTCCATATACACTATGGAGTATTATGCTTCCATCAGAAAAGACGAATACCCAACTTTGGTAGCAACATGGATGGGACTGGAAGAGATAATGCTGAGTGAAATAAGTGAAGCAGAGAGAGTCATTTATCATATGGTTTCACTTATTTGTGGAGCATTACAAATAGCATGGAGGACATGGGGAGATAGAAAAAGGGAGTTGAGGGAAATTGGAAGGGGAGGTGAACCATGAGAGACTATGGACTCTGAAAAAAATCTGAGGGGTTTGAAGTGGCAGGGGGTGGGACGTTGGAGTACCAGGTGGTGGGTATTATAGAGGGCACGGATTGCATGGAGCACTGGGTGTGGTGCAAAAAGTAATAAATACTGATATGCTGAAAATAAATAAATTAATTATAAAACTGAGGGTTTTGAAGGGGCAGGGGTTGGGAGGTTGGGGTACCAGGTGGTGGGTATAATAAAGGGCATGGATTGCATGGAGTGCTGGGTGTGGTACAAAAACAATGAATACTGTTATGCTGAAAATAAATTAATAAATTTAAAAAAAACCATCTTGTGGGATAAAATATCTATACTGCCTAGTGCAATCGATCCTTTTAATGCCATTTGGATGAAAATTCCACCGGTATCATTCAAAGACCTGGAGCATACACATGCCTAAAATTTGTGTGGAATCAGAAAAGACCCCGTATTGCTAAGAAATGCCAAAGGAAAAATAAAACTGGGAGCATAATGTTGCCTGATTTCAAGGGTTACTATGATGATGTGATCACCTAGGCAGCATGGGACTGGCATAAAAACAAACACATAGACCACTAGAATGGTGTAGAGAGTTCAGATAGGGATCATCAGCACTATGGTCAAATAGTCTTCAAGAAATCAGTAATAAAAATATACAGTGGAAAAATGAGAGTCTCTTCAATAAATGGTGCTTGGAAAACTGGGCAGCTATATGTAAAAGAATGAAAGTCGACCATCCTTTTACACCATACACAAAGATAAACTCATAATGGATAAAAGACTTCAATGTGAGACAGGAATCCATCAGAATCCTAGAGGAGAACATAGACATTAACCTCTTCAACACTGGCCATAACAACTTCTTTCAAGGTATGTCTCAAAGACAAAGAAAACAGAAGTGAAGATGAACATTTGGGACTTCATCAGGATCAAATACTTCTGCACAGCAAAGGAAACTGTCAATGAAACAAAGAGGCAACCCACAGATTGCGAGAAGATATTTGCAAATGACAGTACAGACAAAAGGTTGATATCTAAGATCTATAAAGAACTCCTCAAACTCAACACACACAAAACAGAAAATCATATAAAAAATTGGACAGAATATAGGAACAGACACCTCTCCAATGAAGACATAGAAATGGCTATCAGACACATGAAAAAATGTTCATCATCACTAGCCAACAGGGAAATGCAAATTTAAACCACATTGATAGCACCTTACACCAGTTAGAATGGCCAAAATTAGCAAGACAGAAAACATGTGTTGGGGAGGATGTGGGGAAAGGAGAAACCTCTTACACTGCTGTCCGGAATACAAGTTGGTACAGGCACTTGGAGAAAATAATGGAGATTCCTCAAGAAATTAAAAACAGAGCTTCCCTATGACCTTGCAATTTCACGACTTGGTATTTACCACAAAGATACAGATGTAGTGAAAAGAAGGGCCTTCTGTACCCCAATATTTAGAACAGCAATAGCCATGGTCGCCAAACTGTGGATAGAACCAAGATGCTCTTCAAAGGACAAAAGGATAAGGAAGATGTGGGCCATATAAAATATGGAGTATTATGCCTCCATCAGAAGGAATGAATACCCTACTTTTGTAGCAACATGGATTGGACTAGAAGAGATTCTACTGAGTGAAATAAGTCAAGCAGAGAGTGTCAATTATCATATGGTTTCACCTATGTGTGGAGCACAACAAATAGCATGGAGGACAAGGGGAGATGGATAGGAAAAGGGAGTGGAGGGAAATTGGAAGGGGGGGTGAACCATGAGAGACTATGGACTCTGAAAATGAATTGGAGGGATTTAAGGGGCAGAGGGTTGGGGGGTTGTGGGAACCAAAAGGTGAGTATTATAGAGGGCATGGATTGAATGGAGCACTGGATGTCGTTCTAAAACAATGAATAGGGTTACACTGAAAAGAGATTTTAAAAATGAACAGTTGCATGCCAATAAGCTAGGCCCCCTAGGTGAAATGTATGTATTCCCAGAAAACTATACAATCCCAAAATTGAACCAGGAAGACAGTCACAACTTGCATAGACCGTTAATCAGTAACGGTATTGAAGTCATGACCAAAAACCTCACAAAAGTTCCATCCACGTCCTCTGTTGATGGACATCTATGTTCTTTCCATAGTTTGGCTATTGTGGACAGTGCTGCTAAAAACATTCTGGTGCATGGGCCCCTTAGGATCACTACATTTGTATCTTTTGGGCAAATACCCAGTAGTGCAATTGCTGGGTCATAGGGTAGTTCTATTTTTCAACATTTTGAGGAACTTCCATGCTGTTTTGCAGAGTGGTTTCACCCGCTTGCATTCCCACCAACAGTGTAGGAGGGTTCCCCTTTCTACGCATCCTCGCCAGAACCTGTCATTTCCTGACTTGTTAATTTTAGCTATTCTGACTAGTGTGAGGTGATATCGCATTGTGGCTTTAATTTTTATATCCCTGATGCCTAGTGATGTGGAGCACTTTTTTTTTTCCAAATCTAATGCTTTTTTTTAAATTAATTTTTTTATTTTTTTATAAACATATTATTATCCCCAGGGGTACAGGTCTGTGAATCACCAGGTTTACACACTTCACAGCACTCACCAAAGCACATACCCTCCCCAATGTCCATAATCCCACCCCCTTCTCCCAAACCCCCTCCCCTCAGCAACCCTCAGTTTGTTTTGTGAGATTAAGAGTCACTTATGGAGCACTGTTTCATGGGTCTGTTGGCCATCTGGATGTCTTCTTTGCAGAAATGTCTGTTCATGTTCTCTGCCCATTTGTTGATTGGATTATTTGTTCTTTGGGTGTTGAGTGTGCTAAGCTCTTTACAGATTTGGACACTAGCCCTTTATCCGATATGTCATTTGCAAATATCTTCTCCCATTCTGTCAGTTGTCTTTTGGTTTTGTTAACTGTTTCCTTTGCTGTGCAAAAGCTTTTGATCTTGATGAAATCCCAATAGTTCATTTTTGCCCTTGCTTCCCTTGCCTTTGGCGATGTTCCTAGGAAGATGTTGCTGCCGCTGAGGTCGAAGAGGTTGTTGCCTGTGTTCTCCTCAAGGATTTTGATTGATTCCTTTCTCACATCGAGGTCCTTCATCCATTTTGATTCTATTTTTGTGTGTGGTGTAAGGAAATGGTCCAATTTCATTTTTCTGCATGTGGCTGTCCAATTTTCCCAACACCATTTATTGAAGAGACTTTTTTCCATTGGACATTCTTTCCTGCTTTGTCGAAGATTAGTTGACCATAGAGTTGAGGGTCTAGTTCTGGGTTCACTGTTCTGTTCCATTGATCTATGTGTCTGTTTTGTGCCAGTACCATGCTGTCTTGATGATGACAGCTTTGTAATAGAGCTTGAAGTCCGGAATTGTGATGCCACCAACTTTGGCTTTCTTTTTCAACATTCCTTTGACTATTCGAGGTCTTTTCTGGTTCCATGTAAATTTTAGGATTATTTGTTCCATTTCTTTGAAAAAGATGGATGGTACTTTGATAGGAATTGCATTAAATGTGTAGATTGCTTTATGTAGCACAGATATTTTCACAATATTTATTCTTCCAATCCAGGAGTATGGAACATTTTTCCATTTCTTTGTGTCTTCCTCAATTTCTTCCATGAGTACTTTATAGTTTTCTGAATATAGATTCTTTGCCTCTTTGGTTAGGTTTATTCCTAGGTATCTTATGATTTTGGGTGCAATTGTAAATGGGACTAGAGGGTATCATGCTTAGCAAAATGAGTCAAGCAGCTAAAGAAAACTACCATATGATCTTCCTGATATGAGGAGGTGGAGATGCAATGGGCAGGAGAGGTTAAGGGGTAGGAGAAGAAAAAATGAAACAAGATGGGATTGGGAGGGAGACAAACTATAAGTGACTCTTAATCTCATGAAACAAACAGGGTTGCTGGGGAGGGGGGGGGGTTGGGTGAAGGGGGGTTGGCTTATGGACATTGGGGAGGTTATGTGCTATGGGGAGTTCTGTGAAGTGTGTAAACCTGGTGATTCACATACCTGTACCCTCAGGGATAAAAATAAATGTTTATAAAAAATAAAAAAAATTAAAAAGGAAAAGAAAAATCTCCCACCCCAAAAAAAAGCCCAGGACCTGACGAATTTTCTGGGCAATTCTACCAAACCTTCAGAGAAGAAGTAACACCTATTCTCCTGAAGCTCTTTACAAAAATTCAAGCAGAAGGAAAACTTCCATATACTTTTTATGAAGCCAGCATTATGCTCATCCTGAAACCAGGCAAATAACTCACCAAAAAGGATAAATGTTCATCATCACTAACCATCAGGGAGATTCAAATTAAAAACACATTTAGATGTCACCTTACACCAGTTAGAATGACCAAAATTAGCAATTAGGAAACAAAATGTGTTGGAGAGGATGTGGAGAAAGGGGAACCCTCTTCCACTGTTGGTGGGGATGCAAGTTGGTGCAGCCTCTCTGGAGAACAGTGTTAGAGAATCCTCAAGAAATTAAAAACAGAACTTCCCTATGACCCTGCAATTGCACTCTTGGGTATTGACGCGAAAGGTACAGGTGGAGTCAAAAAAGCGCCATCTGTACCCCAATTTTTATTGTAGCAATGGCCACGGTCGCCAAAATGTGGAAAGAATCAAGATGCCCTTCAACGGACGAATGGATCAGGAAGATGTGGTCCACGTACACTATGGAGTATTATGCCTCCATCAGAAAGGATGAATACCCAACTTTTGGAGCAACATGGACGGGACTGGAAGAGATTATGCTAAATGAAATGAGTCAAGCAGAGAGTCAATGATCAAATGATTTCACTTATTTCTGTATTATAACAATTAGTATGGAAGGCATGGGGAGATAGATAGGAGAAGGGAGTTGGGGTAAATTGGAAAGGTAAGTGAACTATGAGAGAGTATGGACTCTGAAAAACAATCTGAGGGTGTTTGAAGTTGCGGGGGTGTGGGAGGTTGGGGTACCAGGTAGTGGGTATTATAGAGTGCACAGATTGCATGGAGCACTGGGTGTGGTGAAAAAATAATGAATACTGTTATGCTGGAAATAAATTAATTAATAAAAAAAGAAATAAAAAAAAAAAGCTTACTGCCTTCCAGTTGAGATCAGGAACATGAAAAGTATGCCTACTCTCACCACACTTGTTCAACTAAGTATTAGAAGTTCTAGAAACAGCAATCAGACAACAAAGAGAAATAAAAGGTATCCAAATTAGCAATGAAGATGTCAAATATCCTTCGCAGATGACATGATTCTTTATAGGGAAAACCCAAAAGACTCCACCCCCAAACAACTAGAACTCATACAGCACTTCAGCCACGGGGCAGGATACAAAGTCAATGTGCAGAAATCAGTGGCTTTCTTATACACTAACAATGAAAATACAGAGTGGGAAATTAGAGATTTATTACAAAGCTGAGATCATCAAGATAGCATGGTATTGGCATAAAAAAAGACACATAGACCAGTGGAACAGAGTAGAGAGCCCAGATATGGACCCTCAACTCTATGGGCAAATAATCTTTGACAAAACAGGAAAACATATACAGTGGGAAAAGGTCAGTCTCTTCAATAAATGGTGCTGGGTAAAGTGAGAAGCTCTATGTAGAAAAATGAAACTCGACCATTCTCTTACACCGTACACAAAGATAAACTCCAAATGGATAAAAGACCTCAACATGAGACAGGAATACATCAGAAACCTAGAGGAGAATATAGCCAGTAATCTGTTCGATATCAGCCACAGCAACATTTTTCAAGAAATGTCTCCAATGACAAAGGGAAAAAAGTGAAAATGAACTTTTGGGACTTCATCAAAATCAAAAGCTTCTGCACAGCAGAGGAAACATTTAAGAAAACAAAGAGGCAACCCACGGAATGGGAGAAGATATTTGCAAATGACAGTACAGACAAAAGGTTGATATCCAGGATCTATAAAGAACTCCTCAAACTCAACACACACAAAACAGACAATTATATCAAAACAGACAATCATATCACAAAACAGACAATCATATCAAAAGAAATCAGAAGATATGACAAGACACTTCTCCAATCAAGACATACACATCGCTATCAGACACATGAAAAATTGTTAATCATCACTAGCCATCAGGGAGATTCAAATTAAAACCACATTTAGATATCACCTTACACCAGTTAGAATGACCAAAATTAGCAAGACCGGAAAAAACATGTGTTGGAGAGGATGTGGAGAAAGGGGAACCCTCTTCCACTGTTGCTGGGGATGCAAGTTGGTGCAGCCTCTCTGGAGAACAGGTTTGTGGAATCCTCAAGAAATAAAAACAGAACTTCCCTATGACCCTGCAATTGCACTCCTGGGTATTGAACCGGAAGATACAGGTGGAGTGAAAAGAAGGGCCATCTGTACCACAATGTTTATATTAGCAATGGCCACGGTCGCCAAAATGTGGAAAGAACCAAATGCCCTTCAACAGACGAATGGATCAGGAAGATGTGGTCCATATACCCTATGGTGTATTATGCCTCCAACAGAAAGGATGAATACCCAACTTCTGGAGCAACATGGACGGAACTGGAAGAGATTATGCTAAATGAAATGAGTCAAGCAGAGAGTCAATGATCATATGATTTCACTTATTTGGGAAGCATAACAAATAGCATGGAAGACATGGGGAGTTAGATAGGAGAAGAGAGTTGGGGTAAATAGGAAAGGTAAGTGAACTATGAGAGTGTATGGACACTGAAAAACAATCTGAGGGGTTTGAAGGGGCAGGGTGTGGGAGGTCGGGGTACCAGGTAGAGGTTATTATAGAGGGCATGGATTGCATGGAGCACTAGGTGTGGTGCACAATAATGAATACTGTTATGCTGGAAATAAATTAATTAATAAAAAAAGAAATTAAAAAAAAAACAGCTTGCTGCCTTCCAGTTGTGATCAGGAACATGACAAGTATGCCTACTCTCACCACACTTGTTAAACAGAGTATTAGAAGTCCTAGCAACAGCAATCAGACAACCAAGAGAAATAAAAGGTATCCAAATTAGCAATGAAGAAGTCAAACACTCTTCGCAGATGACATATTTCTTTATAGGGAAAACCCAAAAGACTCCACCCCCAAACTACTAGAACTCATACAGCAATTCAGCAACGTGGCAGGATACAAAGTCAATGTGCAGAAATCAGTGGCTTTCTTATACACTAACAATGAAAATACAGAGTGGGAATTTAGAGGTTTACTACAAAGCTGAGCTCATCAAGATAGCATGGTATTGGCATAAAAAAAGACACATAGACCAGTGGAACAGAGTAGAGAGCCCAGATATGGACCCTCAACTCTATGGGCAAATAATCTTTGACAAAACAGGAAAACATATACAGTGGGAAAAAGTCAGTCTCTTCAATAAATGGTGCTGGGTAAACTGGGAAGCTCTATGTAGAAAAATGAAACTCGACCATTCTCTTACACCGTACACAAAGATAAACTCCAAAAAGATAAAAGACCTCAACATGAGACAGGAATCCATCAGGACCCTAGAGGAGAACATAGCCAGTAATACTTTGATATCAGCCACAGCAACTTATTTCAAGAAATGTCTCCAAAGACAAAGGAAAAAAAGTGAAAATGAACCTTTGGGACTTCATCAAAATAAAATGCTTCGGCACAGCAAAGGAAACATTTAAGAAAACAGAGAGGCAACCCACGGAATGGGAGAAGATATTTGCAAATGACAGTACAGACAAAAGGTTGATATCCAGGATCTATAAAGAATTCCTCAAACTCAACACACACAACACAGACAATTATATCAAAACAGACAATCATTTCACAAAACAGACAATCATTTCAAAAAAAAAATCAGAAGATATGACAAGACACTTCTCCAATCAAGATATACACATCGCTATAAGACTCATCAAAAATTGTTTATTGTCACTAGCCATCAGGGATATTCAAATTAAACCACATTTAGATATCACCTTACACCAGTTAGAATGACCAAAATTAGCAATAGAGGAAACAACATGTGTTGCAGAGGTTGTGGAGAAAGGGGAACCCTCTTATACTCTTGGTGGGAATGCAATTTGGTACAGCCTCTCTGGAGAACAGTGTTGGAGAATCCTCAAGAAATTAAAAACAGAACATCCCTATGACCCTGCAATTGCACTCCTGGGTATTGGCCCGGAAGATACAGGTGGAGTGAAAAGAAGCGCCATCTGTCCCCCAATGTTTATAGAAGCAATGGCCATGGTCGCCAAAATGTGGAAAGAACCAAGATGCCCTTCAACGGACGAATGGATCAGGAAGATGTGGTCCATATACACTATGGAGTATTATGCCTCCATCAGAAAGGATGAATACCCAACTTTTGAAGCAACATGGACGGGAATGTAAGAGATTATGCTAAATGAAATGAGTCACGCAGAGAGTCAATGATCATATGATTTCACTTATTTGTGAAGCATAACAAATAACAGGGAAGACATGGGGAGTTAGATAGAAGAGAGTTGGGGTAAATTGGAAAGGTAAGTGAACTATGAGAGAGTATGGACTCTGAAAAACAATCTGAGGGGTTTGAAGGGGCAGGGGGTGGGATGTAGTGGTACCAGGGGTATTATAGAGGCCAATGATTCCATGGAGCACAGGGTGTGGTGCAAAATAATGAATACTGTTATGCTCCTAATAAATTAATTAATAAAAAAAAATAAAAAAAAAGCTTGCTGCCTTCCCGTTCAGAATAGGAACATGCCAAGTATGCCTACTCTCACCACACTTGTTCAACTAAGTATTAGAAGTCCTAGCAACAGCAATCAGACAACCAAGAGAAAGAAAAAGTATCCAAATTACCAATGAAGTAGTCAAACACTCTTCGCAGATGACATGATTCTTTATAGGGAAAACGCAAAAGACTCCACCCCCAAACTACTAGAACTCATACAGCAATTCAGCAACGTGGCAGGATACAAAGTCAATGTGCAGAAATCAGTGGCTTTCTTATACACTAACAATTAAAATACAGAGTGGGAAATTAGAGATTTACTACAAAGCTGAGATCATCAGATAGCATTGTATTGGCATAAAAAAAGACACATAGACCGGTGGAACAGAGTAGAGAGCCCAGATATGGACCCTCAACTCTATGGGCAAATAATCTTTGACAAAACAGGAAAACATATACAGTGGGAAATAGTCAGTCTCTTCAATAAATGGTGCTGAGTAAACTGGGAAGCTCTAGGTAGAAAATTGAAACTCGACCATTCTCTTACACCGTACACAAAGATAAACTCCAAATGGATAAAAGACCTCAACATGACACAGGAATCCATCAGGACCCTAGAGGAGAACATAGCCAGTAATCTCTTCGATATCAGCCACAGCAACTTTTTTCAAGAAATGTCTCCAAAGACAAAGAAAAAAAAAGTGAAAATGAACCTTTGGGACTTCATCAAAATAAAAAGCTTCTGCACAGCAAATGAAACATTTAAGAAAACAAAGAGGCGACCCACGGAATGGGAGAAGATATTTGCAAATGAAAGTACAGGCAAAAAGTTGATATCCAGGATCTATAAAGAACTCCTCAAACTCAACACACACAAAACAGACAATTATATCAAAACAGACAATCATTTCACAAAACAGACAATCATATCAAAAAATATCAGAAGATATGACAAGACACTTCTCCAATCAGGACATACACATCGCTATCCGACACATGAAAAATTGTTAATTGTCACTAGCCATCAGGTAGATTCAAATTAAAACCACATTTATATATCACCTTACACCAGTTATAATGACCAAAATTAGCAAGACAGGAAACAACATGTGTTGGAGAGGATGTGGAGAAAGGGGTACCCTCTTATACTGTTGGTGGGAATGCAGTTGGTACAGCCTCTCTGGAGAACAGTGTTAGAGAATCCTCAAGAAATTAAAAACAGAATTCCCTATGACCCTGCAATTGCACTCCTGGGTATTGACCCGAAAGATACAGGTGGAGTGAAAAGAAGGGCCATCTGTTCCCCAATGTTTATAGCAGCAATGGACATGGTCGTCAAACTGTGGAAAGAACCAAAATGCCCTTCAACGGACGAATGGATAAGGAGGATGTGGTCCATATACACTATGGAGTATTATGCCTCCATCAGAAAGGATGAATACCCAACTTTTGGAGCAACAGGGATGGGACTGGAAGAGATTCTCCTTAGTGAAATAAGTCAAGCAGAGAGAGTCAATGATCATATGGTTTCAATTATTTGTGAAGCATAGAAAATAGAATGGAAGACATGGGAAGATAGAGAGGAGAAAGGAGTTGGGGAAAATTGGAAGGAGAGGTGAACCATGAGAGACCATGGACTCTGAAAAACAATCTGAGTGTTTTGAAGGGGCAGGGGGTGGGAGGTCGGGGTACGGGGTACTAGGTGGTGAGCATTACAAAGGGCATGGATTGCATGGAGCCCTGGTTGTGGGGCAAAATAATGAATACTGTTATGCTGGAAATAAATAAAAAAATAATAAAAAAAAAAAAAGAAAAAGAAAATTGGGAGCATCACTTTGCCCAATTTCAAGGGTAACTACAAAGCTGTGATCACCAAGACAGAATGGTACTGGCATAAAAAAAACAGACACATAGACATGTGGTGTAGAGTAGAGAGCTCATATATTGACCATCAACTCTATGGTCAAATAATCTTCAACAAAGAGGGAAAATATACAGTGGAAAAAATTCAGTCTCTTCCATAAATGGTGCTGGGAAAATTGGGCCAGCTCTGTGTAGATGAATGAAACTCGACCATTCTCTTCCACCATACACAAAGAGAAACTCGAAATGGATAAAAGAGCTCAACATTGGGGGGAGGGGACAAGATAGCAGGCAAGTAGGAGGGGGCGACTTTTCAACCTGTACCCTAAAGTGAGCTATTACCAACCAAAGAACTACGATCACCCATGAAATCAGCCTGAGGTCAGAATTATACACGTCTGGATCTCTATAATGGCAGAAGACGCCGGTGGGCAGGTAAATTGCGGTGGGAAAGGCAGACTGATATTGGAAGATAAACAAAAGGGGGAGGGAGCCACCAGAGGCGACTGGTTCGAAAGTAATACCCCCAATATGAGCGAGAGTGCCCTGAGTCTGGAGACCAGCATTAACTTGGAGACTGTTTGAAAGCACTCCCAAAGCGCAAAGTATTATGGGGGGGGGGACTGTAGGAATTGGGGCGGCGAGGGACAGGGGCTTAAGTCCCCAGTCCCAGGACAGCCTCCCCTGGCACTGAGCCAGATGGAGTGCGGTTGAGAAACCAGGTCTTGGCCCCTGAGCCACCAGCACGCCTGATTGCCTGGGGTCTGGCTCCTGTGAGGGGCCAGGAGTCACATCATAGGACAGAATGCTTGAGCCCTGCTACAAAGCCTGAGATGCACGCACCCCACATCCTCCCCTGAGAGATGTACACAAAAGCCCAGCTGGCGCTCTTTGACCCGCGCCATTGTTTCCCAGCCTAAGACGTGCACCCCAAACTCTCCTGTGAGAGAGGTACGCGAAGGGCCAGGCTGTTGCTCTCGGACCTGTGCCCCTTCTCAGAGCCTGAGTCATGTGCAGGACCCACAGCCCTCCTGAGAGAGTCCTGCGCAAGCCTGGCGCTCTTAGACCCAGAAAGACCAGGCACTCCCATTCCTGGCCAGTGGGAAAATCTCAGTGTGCGATCGCTGCTTGGAACCTCTCTGGAGGTCTGGAGCTGTCCAGACAGCCACCACTGCCATGGTTTGTGGTACAAGCAGAAGATCCTGCGTCTCCAGGGACCGTGACTCAAAACCTGCTCTGCAGGCCACCAAGGGGGACCTCATCTGGGCTCTGCAGCCAGACTGAGGCTTCTCTCTGAAAGGGAGGTCAGAGTTCAGTCTGTTTTCCTCTAAAACTACAAAAACCATCAAAAGTGGTCAAGGCGAGAGGGGAAAAAAAAAGTGAACAAACATAAAAACCTCCAGAGAACAAAAGTCTGAAAAAAAAAACGGTTTCCTCAGAGCCCACCCCCTTGAGGGGGACTGGAGGACTTAACTCAGGGAACACCATTGACTGAAAACCCACGTGGCAGGCCCCTCCCCCAGAAAACCAACTAGGAAAGATGTTCACCATCAACCATCAACAGGAAAATCCAAATAAAATATCTCCATGAGATATTAACTCACACTATCAGATTGGCTAACAGCACCAGCACAAGAAAACAGATGTTGGGAGGATGTGGATAAAAGGCAACCCTCTTGCACTGTTGGGGAATGCAAGCTGCTGAACCCACTGTAGAAAAGAGTATGACTGTTCCTCAAAGCGTTAAATATAGAACTACATTATGATCCAGCAATCACACTACCGTGTGTTTACCCAATGAACATGAGAACAATAACTCAAAAGGATACATGTGCCCCTATGCTTTTGCAACATTATTTACAGTATTACAATATGGAGGCAATCCAAGTATCTCTTGATAAATTGATAAATGAGATGAAACATGTACACACACACACACACACACACACAGTGGGAAATTACTCATCCATAAAAAAATGAAATCTTGCCATTTGCAGACCCATGGATGGAGCTAGAGAGTACTGTCCTAAGTGAAACCCATCAGTCGGAGAAAGACAAATGGCTTGTGATGTCACTCTTCCATGGAATTTAAGAAACGAACATACATAAATAAAGGAGAAAGAAGATACAAAGCAAAATGCCGAATCTGTGGTTACCATAGTGGAAGTGGATGGAGGGATGAGTGAAATGGATGACAGGGACTAAGAGTACACTTTTCTTGATGACAGCTGAGTATACATAGAATCACTGAATCACTACATTGTACACCTGAAACTAATATACCACTGTATGTTAACTCTACCTGAATTAAAATAAACAATAAAAGCGTTTTTCTTTCAGTAAACTATTTGAAAAATCTTTTGCTGTGCAGTGTTCATAAGACATACTTGTGAGAGTATAACTGTACAATAATTATTCACTCTATGCTTGGAATTCAAATTTCACTGAATTCTTATACTTTTCCTGTTAACTGTAACAGGGTGAGAACCTATGCTTTCAAGAGTGTAAGTAGAGACGGATGTCACTTCAGTGTCCAGAAAGCTATTATTGTTTCTGTTTTCATGTGAGATTGTCATACAGTATGAGACAAATTTCAGAGCAGGTTTGTTATGCATCCTGGATCTCTAATTCAGTGGTCATTACCTAGATCTGTTTGGATGGTAAGTTCCTATGGATGGGCTTGCTTCCAAGCACATACCTGGAAGACATGCTGAGGGAGATGGGAAGGAAGGCTGCCTCTCCCAGGTCATCCCCTCCATGAGCAGGCAGACCTCCAGGACTGCTAAAAACCCACTGGCAGTTTTTTTTAAAGATTTTATTTATTTATTTGGCAGACAGAAATCACAATTAGGCAGATAGGTAGGAAGAGAGAAAGAGGAGGAAGCAGGCTCCACACTGAGCATGGAGCCCGATGCAGGGCTTGAGCCCAGGACCCTGGCTTCAACCCACTGAGCCACCCAGGTGCCTCCCCACTGGCAGTTTTGAAAGACATGCCATAAATGAACTAAGGCATTGAAAAATATAAAACCATATTCGTTTTTAAGTTCAGAGCTGTCAGCATATGAAGTGAGAAGATATTCCCTGAGGAATACTGAGGGAAGGGCAGGTCAGGTTGCAAAGAGAGATGTGGATTTCTTGATTGGGGACCTGTAGCCCCCTTCCAGGACAAGTTATTGTCCTCAGCTCACAGAGGAACCATAAAAGTTAGGGTTAGGATTAAGGTTAGGGTTAGGGAAGCCTTCAAACAAGAGATACATTCTCATTCATTCCCCCACAGAGGCCAGACCCATCCCTGGGCTCCCCAGCCTCCCAAAAAGTTGGAGGAAGATGAACGGTTACTACCCACCCCTCAACTCTGCTCCTGGAAAGCTCCCCTTCACCAGGGCCCCCGGGTGTTCCGCATCATCTTGACGCATATTCCGGGCGGCCAGGACATTCCCCAAGCAAGAAAGGGCCCTCAGCCACGGGTAACAGGGTGGTCCCCAGGGCTGCCAATGCTGGCCAATTCTCACGATCGTTCTGCCCAAATCAGTATTGATTTGGCCGGTAAAAGCATGGCGAACTCACTTCGGGTGCCGAGAAAGGGCCCTCAGCATGGAGGACATAGCATCCACAGGGCTGCCCAACGCCGGCCTATTCTCATGAGCATTCTGCTCAAATAGATAACAATATGGGCAAAATGCTTGTGAGAATTGGCGGCCCTATTGACTAACTCACTTTAGGCGCACCAGGTCTACAGGGTTGATCCTAACCCTCAACTAAGGCTTCCAAGTGGGTCACCACAGTGTCGGCATATAGGTGCTGCCCTGCCCCTACCACCTAACCCTAACCCTAGTTTGGGTGTTCAAGCTTCCATCCCCAGAGGCCTGGCTCCCTAGACTTTGAGACTAGGGACCCCATATTCCCAACACAGGACTCTGGCTGCCACCCATGAGGAAACTGGACCCCATGGCCCTGTGCAAAACCCTCCTGGCTAGAGAAACTTCCATGACTCCTAAAGACACCCACAGCTTAAAAGGACCCACACACCACAATCCTGGAGCCTGATGGGCCACCAGAGCAATGCCCTCAACTCAGCCATCTGGAGATCCTGGGTCTGCACTGGCATATCCGGCCTGCCATTCTCCAAGGACCAAACCCTAACCCTACGTCAGTGTTCAGGCTCTGGACCCCAGAGGTCTAAAACCCAATCCCTCCCATCGATGGGAGCATCAGATTTATGGCCTTAATCAGACTCTTAGTCAGGAGGAGACCATTTCATTTTGTGCTCTCTAACACCCTCAGAGCCCTAGAACTCGGCATGCTCCCCTGAGGCCATTTCTGCCATCTTTGATCCTCCAGACCAAAGACTGAAGAGCCTCCTGATTCCCGCCCTCAACTATGTCCTTGGATGTGTCGATATCTGTGCTGGCAGATCCGACCTGCCTTGTCTCTAAGACATAACAATAACCCTATCCCTAAGCCAAACCCTAATACTAACCCTAGCCCAGGTTGTGTGTTCCACTGTCAATCCTCTGATACCTGGTCCCCAAAGCCCCGAGATGGGGGACCCCTGAGCTGCACAGGATCATTGCACCTGATCCCAGGAGGACACACTGCCATTTGGATATGTACTGAACCCACGGAGCAGAAGAAACCTGCATGCCTTCTTGAGGCCATCCCCACTTCTGGCGGCCCCAAGGACAAGGAACCGAGTCTCACGGTCCTGTAGACATGCGCCACCAACTCAGGCATTGAGCTGGGTCACCACAGCACTGGCAGGTAGGGGATGACATGCCTCTATGACTTAACCCTAAACTTCATTTGCATATTCTGGCTTCCCATCCCAGAGGTCTGGCTCGCTACCCCTCCAGACTGGGGACCCCATATTCCCAATGCAGGAATCTGGCTGCCAACCCCGAGGAAACTGGACCCCATGGCCATGTGCAGTACCTCCTGTGCTGGAGAAAACTCCATGCCCCTAAAAGATTCCCACCTTCCGAGGACCCTCACACCACAATCCCAGAGCCTGATGGACCGCCAGACCAATGTCCTCAACTCAGCCCTCCAGAGAGCTTGAGTCTGCACTGGCACATCAGGCCTGCTGTTCTCCCAGGACCAAACCCTAACCCTAAGGTTGGGTGCTAAGGACCAGGACCCCGAGACATGACACCCAATCCCTTCCATGGATGGGAGCATCAGACTGATACCCATATTCAGAGTCTCAGACAGAAGGAGACCATTTCATTTGGTGCTATCTAACACCCTCAGAGCCCTAGAAAAACCAGCATGCACCCCTGATCCCATTCCCGCCATCTTTGCCCCTCCAAGCCAAAAACCCATGGCCTGGGAGCCTCTTGCATCCCGTCCTCAACTCAGTGCTTGTGTGAGCCTATATCTGTGTTTCCAGATCCGACATGCCTTGTGCCTAAGACATAGTCCTAACCCTAAGCCTAACTGTAACACTAATCCCTAACTCTAACCCTAGTCTTAAACCCTAACCCCACCCTATCCCTAACTCTGACTCTAAACCTAACCTTTTTCCCTAAGACATAACCCTAACCCTTGTCCCTAAGACATAACACTAACCCTAACCCCTAACCCTAACCCTATCCCTAACCTATATCCCTAACTCTAACCCTCCAGACAGGGGATTCAACATCCACACCAGGAGACTCTTCCTCTCCTCCAGAAAGAAAGATGCATGAGCACCTACACACACTCACATCATCTGCAGCACCCTGGACATAATGCCGGATTCTGCCACAAGCCAGATGCATGTCCACTCAGCCCCGAGGGAGCCCACCTCAATACCAGCATATCAGAGCTTCCATGCCACTAGTCCTTAAACCTAACCCTAGGTTGTATGTACAGGCTTACGTAGCCTTAGGTCTAGCCAACAAACTGGCCAGATTGGAGACGTCTGAGACTCACTCTGGCAGTCTGCCAGCTGCCTATGTTGTTATGGTGCCATTTGTAGCTAGTCAGACCTCAGAGCAGGGAATAACTTCGTGTCCCCTAAGGCAAGCCTCAGCATCTGAGCCCCTCCTGAACAAAAACCCAGATTCACACGAGCCACCTATTACCCGCCCTCAACTCAGCCCTCCATGGAGCCCGCCTCAGAACTGGCAGATCAGACCTGGCATGCCCCTGGGCCATAACCCTAACCCTAGTTTGGGTTTTCAGGCTTCCATTCTGAGATTCCAGGCAACAAACCCCCTGGATTAAGGAACCTTGACATACACCCTAGGACTCCGCTCACCATACAGTAGAAACCTATGCCATTTGGAGTTGTGCTGACCCGTCAGAGGGTAGAAACCTGCCCCTATAAAGACACTCCCACCATCTGTGGCCCCCCGGTCGTAAAATCGGATTCTGCTGAGCTGTTGGACACACGCCCTCAACTCAGCCCTGAGGGGACCCCACGTCAACATCAGCAGATTGGGTCACCATGTCCCTAGGCCCTTACTATTACCCCTGTTTGGGTTTTCAGGCTTCCATCCCCAAGTCCCCTAGATTAAGGACTACTGAGCGACACCACAGGACTCCACCTGCCACACGAGAGGAAACCTTGTGGTTTGGAGCTGCACCGAACCCTCAGACCAGGAGAAACCTGTAAGCCCCCCTAACGCCATCCCTACCATGATTCACCCCCATGGCCATAAAACCGGATTCTGCTGTGAGACCATATCTCTGCCCTCAACTCAGCCCTTAGGGGAGCCCACATCAGCACCAGCACATCGGGCCTGCCATGTCCTTAGCCCTTAACCCTAACCCTAGTTAGAGTGTACAGGCTTTCATGCTCAGATGCCTGTCCCCCAAGCCCACCAGATTGGTCACTTCTGAGATTCATGCTGGTATAGATTAAGGATGCCTCAGTGACACCCCAGGATTGCGTCCGCCACACAGGAGGAAACCATGCCATTTGGAGCTCTGCAGAAACCTCAGGGTGGGAGAAAACTCTATGCAACCCTGAGTTCACCCCCAGGGCACAAAGTTGGAGTCTGACATGCCCCCTAATACCCACCCTGAAGTAATCCCACCAGGGAGCCCATCTCAGCAACAGCAGATTGAGCATGCCATGCCCCTAGGACCTTAGCATAACTCTAGTTTCTGAATTCAGGCTTCCTGAATTCATGCTCCCCCCAAGAGGCCTGGTCCCCAAACTCCCCAGATTCAGGACCCCTCTGTAACAAGCCAGAAACCTGACTGCCATGCAGGGGGAAGCCATGTCATTTGGAGCTCCACAGTTCCCTCAGAGAGGGAGAAACCAGCATGCCCCTCTAAAGCCACCCCCACCATCAGCCATCCCTCTGGCCAGAAACCCTGACTCTTCTACGTTGCAGGACACATAGCCTCAATTCAATCCCGAGGGTATCCCAAATCAGTGTCAGCAGATCAGGCCTGCCATGCCCCAAGGCCATGACCCTAACTCTTGGTTGCATTTTCAGGCTTCCTTCCCCAGAGGCCTGTCACCAAAGCCCTCTACATTGCTAACCTTGGACCCACAGTGTAGGAGTTCACCTGCCACCCAGCAGGAAACTAGTCCCTTTGGATCTGTGCAGAACCCTCAGAGCCAGAGAAACCTGCATGCCCCCATCAGGACCCCTGCATGTTCTGCAGCCCCCTTGCTATAAACCCAGAGCCTGATGCACCACCCGACCCCCATCATCAACTCAGCTCCTTGGGGAACTCACCTCAGCACCAACATTTCGGGCCCACCATGCCACTAGCTCAGCTCTCCTCAAAAACCCCTGTCAGCTCTAGGCAGACCTGGAACTCCCCTGTCTGCGGCAAAGCTTTGGGATCCCCCCTCCTCCTTCTCAATTTACACTGTCCCAGGCATTCATGAGAAAGGCGAAAGCTACCTCCTGAAGGCTTAATACCTCCTTTCCTCTTCTGCCATATTTTTCTCCAATTACCTTTGTACCTGGGCAGACTGGAAGGAACATATCTATGGAACATGAACATGCTCTGACATCTGAATCTTCCTGGAAGCTTTTTGAGGGCTCCTTATGCAAACAGAAACTAGTGTGTCATACAACAGTGTGTTGGAAAGTGATCATTGACAGAACAGTAGAGCAAAAATCCCTCCATTTTTACCTCACTCCTCATGAAGTAGAATATGGTGTTCTTTCCTTCCTTGATTCCATTTCAATTTGTTTCCATTCAGTGTTCATTCCTTTGCTTCAAGGGTAGGATTTTGTGATTCCCCACCTGCATAGAACACCCAGAGCTCATCACAGCAAGTACTCTCCCTAATAGTTGTCACCCATTTAACCCTTCCACCCACACCCCTGTCCTCTAGCAACGATCAGTTTGTGCTCTAAGTTTGAGTGTGTTTCTTCATTGGCCTTCTCCCCTCACTATGTTAATCTGTTTTCGTTCGGAAAATCTACAGAATCCAAGTTACAGGCTATTGGTCTTTTCTTACTGATTTTACTTAGCTAAATCCACTGTAGATCCATCCACATCCTTACAGACGATAAGATTTCATCCTTTTTGAACCTGGCTCTTATTCCATTAAGATGTGGGAGACAATGTTTATAGCAGCAATGGCCATGGTCGCCTAACTGTGGAAAGAACCAAGATGCCCTTCAACAGACGAATGGATAAGGAAGATGTGGTCCATATACACTATGCAGTATTATGCCTCCATCAGAAAGGATGAATACCCAACTTTTGTAGCAGCATGGACGGGACGGGTAGATATTATGCTGAATGAAGTAAGTCAGGCAGAGAGAGTCAACTATCATATGGTTTCACTTAATTGTGGATCATAACAAATAGCATGGAGGACAAGGAGAGTTAGAGAGGAGAAGGGAGTTGGGGGAAATTGGAAGGGGAGGTGAACCATGAATGACTATGGACTCTGAAAAACAATCTGAGGGTTTTGAAGGGGCGGGGGTGGGAGTTTGGGGGAACCAGGTGGTGGGTATTGGAGAGGGCACGGATTGCATGGAGCAATGGGTGTGGTGCAAAAACAATAAATACTGTTATTCTAAAAATAAAGAAAGAAAGAAGAAGATGATGTGGTTGAATGAATACACATACACACACACACAAACACACACACACATATATATATATATATATATATAATCACTCATCAGTGAATGGACATTTGGACTCCCTCCATTGTTTTACTATGGTTGATAATGTGCTGTGGTTGATAATGTTACGATCGTTGATAATGTTGCTGTAAATATCACGGTGCTTGTACCACACAGAATGTACATTTTTGTGCCCTTTAAGAAAATACGTAGGAGGACAATTGCTGGATCCTAGTGTTGTTCTGTTCTTAGGTTTTGGAGGACACACCATTTTCTTTTCCAGAGTGGCTGCAACAACCCACATGCCCACCAACAGTGTAGTAGCATTCCATTTTAGGGTGTTTTTTTAAAAGATTTTATTTATTTATTTGACAGAGAGAGATCAGAAGTAGGCAGAGAAGCAGGCAGAGAGATTGAGCGTGAAGCAGGCTCTCTGCTGAGCAGAGAGATTAAGGCAGGGTTCCATCAGAGGAACCTAGGATCATGACCTGATCCAAAGGGAGGTGCTTAACCCACTAAGCCACCCAGGTGCTCCTGAGGGTTCCACTTTAAGCAGAACATTCCCTGCCAGCCATTTCCTATGGAGGAAATGTAAAACCTGAGGGATAACCTGACTCACTGATCATCAGGCAAGCAGCCACAGAAATTCACCCCAGGGTTCCTGACGCCAAGTCCCTTGAAGCCACCAAAATGCCTTTATCCAGGGAAATTCCCAAAACACTCTCCTTCACCACCCACAGAACCCACCAACTGCACAGAAAATAGAGCATGCCCAACCATATTATAGCTGTTTGAGTGAACGTAGGAAGACAAGCATCCCTTTTAAATTGTCCAAGGCTCCTTGGAATCATTTTGGATTTTCCCTCAGCCCTCATTGGAACTCTTTGGATGCAAAGACCAATCCATTAGGATACATCACCTTGGACAAAGGAGAAGCCATCATCCAAGTCTCTATCTGACCCAAACATCCACCTCACTGTAGATGCCGGCCACAGCCTAGGCCCAGTGGAATAAACACTGCTAGATGAAGGAATACTTTCTATATTCAAAACGCACACCAGTCAATCTCATCTTCCCTTTCGAATCCAAAGGATTACCTAGGAAAGAGATGGTCCAAATACCTTTGTAATCCATAAATAAACAGAGAAAATGATATCCCTGCCAGATGTTCCCTGCAGAGAAACTCGGGAACTCTAGCACCCACACTAGATTGCTTACAGCTGGTCCAGTGTGCCAATTGTGAACTCCACCAGAGACAAGAGAAAAGCCCAGAAGGTTTGGGGTGAATGAATGAGTTTTTTACCTCCTGTCCTGGCATGGATGTGACATTGTGCCCCACCGGCCTGCTGTTTTCTCTGAATGCTGACGTCCTGGGACAAGCTGCATGACTGACTCAGATGCTGATTTTCAAATTTCAGGTCTTGTGGAGCCAGAGTGAAGAAGGGTTGTCAGGTGTGGATAAGCAGGCGTCTCCCACCTAGTCTTCACACCTGCTCCAATTCCTGGGAGAAGGAGAGACATATGCTTATTTCTTAAGTGGTCATCCACTTCCTTCTCAAGCCGACCAATGCCCTTGTCCTTTTTGGAGAAACAAACATACTCTTCCAAACAAACATTCCACCCCTCAGTTCCAAATGCACCATGAGTCAGGTTTGGTTTCCCCCGGCTCCAGAGCCCAGTTGGGAGGACCCTCCTGAGCCATCCTGACAGCAGACTACCAGCAAACCTGGGGACACAGGACACAATGCTGAGTGGGGGCCCGGCTCCAGTGTTTCTTACGACCACTCTTAAGCCTGGAGAAACAGAGACTATACAGCTCACCACTCAGTCCTGCAGAAACAATCTGTAGTTACTCAGGATTCAGGGTCTCTCACCCAGCCCCTCCCCACTGCCCTCAGAGCCAGCAGGCAGCACTGAATCTTCTTCAGGTGGGTTTCCCATGGCAACTCACCACAGCCTCCAGTGGTCACAAGCAGCATTGCCACCCCTACCGTGCTCTCTTGCACCACAGCTCACCCACCACCTCCAGTGGCATGAACTGGCACTGTTGGGCTTTCCACAGACTCCTAAAGCAGCCCCCAAACCCTCCACAGGTGTAAAACCACACTGGCACTGTCCCTCCAGATTGGGGTCCTCTGGGCCACACCCCAGATGTCCACCTGCCACCCAGGAGGAAACTGTACCATTCGAAGCAGAGCAAAACCCTCAGAATGGAACAAACCCACATGACTCCCTGAGGATACCCCCAACTTCGATGGTCCCTGCAGTCACAAACTCATTCTGATGTGCTTCCTGACCCCATGTTTGACTCAGCCCCTGGGGATCCAGCCTCAGCACCAGGACGTAGGGTCAGAATACCCCTAAGCCCTAACCCAAACCCTAGGTTGTGTTTTCAGGCTTCCATGCCCAGAGACATGGCCAAAAATCCCTCCAGATTGGGAACCCCTGAGCCACAACCAAGGACTCCGCCTACCATCCATGTTCTCCTCGGTGCCCTTCGGAGCTACCCAGAACCCTCAGACCAGGAGAAGCCCACATGCATTCCGGAGGCCGCCATCAACTCTGATGGCCCACATGGCAACAAAACCCCAGAGATTGACATACCACTTGACCCCCATCCTTGAATCAGCCCATGGGAGATCCCCCGCCTCAGCACTGACAGTTTGGGCCTGCCATGGCCCTAGGCCCTAACCCTAATCATACGTTGGCTTTTCAAGCTTCTGTCCCCAGAGAACTGTCCCCCAATCCCTCCAGATTGGGGACCACAGGGCCACACCCCAGGAGTTCGCCTGCCACTCAGGAGGAAACCACACCCATGCAGAACCCTCAGAACAGAACAAACCCGCATGATTCCCTCAGACCACCCCCACCTACAGCAGCCCACCCGGGCACAAAACCAAGCCCCTGATGCACTACTGGACCCCTGTCCTCAACTCTGCCCCCTGGGGATCTGCTTCAGTATGGGCATATTGGACCTGTCATACTCCTAGGCCCTAATAGTAACCCTAGGGTAGTTTCTCAGGCTTCTGTCCCCATAGAACTAGCCACCAATCCCTCCAGATTATGGACCCCTGAGCCACAGCCCAGGACTCCGCCTGCCACCCAGGAGGAAACCGTGCTGCTTGGAGCTGTGCAAAACCCTCAGAGTGGGAGAAACCTGCATACCCTCCTTGAGACCCACCCCCACTTTTGGCTCCCCACCAGACCACAAACATGCAGACTGGTGCTCAGCTGGATCCCCCTCCCTCAACTCTGCCTGCGGGGCCCTCTCCCTACCTGGGGGCCCTCAGGGGAGCCGTATGGGCCCGACCCATGTTCCCGGATGGCCACGTCAACACCGAGTGAGAAAGAGCTCTAGATTGCATATGCCAGCATGGCCTGAATCACTGCCCAATGCTGGCCAATTCTCACAGCTTTCTGCCCAAATCGATATCAATTTGGGGAAAAAAAAAAAAGTCAGATATAGCCAGAAAAACCCAGCGAACTTGCATTTATCAGCATGGGCTGTCAGGTCCACTGCCTGAGCCTGGCCTGGGGCCCCAATATTTGCAATCCAAGCCCTGCAAAAAAGCCCTCTGTGAGGCAGGTGCACGTGATGCCAACCACTCCCGCTCCCTTTGAGGTGCGGGCCCTGGCACTGGCAGATAGCATCTGCGATGCCCCTAGGCCCTTGCCCTAAACCTAGGTTGGGTTTTCAGGTTTCCATCTCCAGTGGCCAGTAGCCTGAGTCCTCCACACCAGGGACCCCAGAGCCACACTGCAGGAGTACACCTGCCCCCAGGAGGAAACCGGGTCGTTAGGAGCTGTGGGATTGGGAGAAGGGGAGAAACCTGCATGCCCTCCCAGTCCACCCCCACCCTTGACTCACCACTGGGCTGCAAAAACGGAGGCTGAGTAGCTATTCAAGCTTCTGTCCCCAGAGACCTGGCCCATGAGCCCTCCAGATTGCATACCCCTGATCCACACCCCAAGACTCTGCCTGCCACCCAGGAGGAAACTGTACCTTTTGGAGCCTCCCAAAACCCTCAGAGAGGGAGAAACCTTCATGTCCCCCCAAGGCCACCCCAAATTTCGGCGCCCAGCTGAGCCACAAACATGGAGCCTGATGCTCAGCCAGAACCCCTGCCTCAACTCTGTCCACAGAAAACCCTCTATGTGGGGGCCCTCGAGGGAGTCTCATGGTCCTGGCCCATGTTTCCAAGATGTCCAGTATAAGCACCTAGTGAGAAATTGCTCTAGACTGCGGGTGCCAGTGTGGCCTGAATTGCCACCCAACAACAACCATTTCTCATGATCTTTCTGCCAAATTGATATCGACTTGAACAGAAAGCTTGTGATTATTGGCTGGAAAACCCCCAGCAAACTTGCTGCCAGTGACTCGGAGCCAGAAGGCAACCGCCTGGGCCTGGCATGGGGTCTGGAGTCGTGCAACCCAAACCCCGCAAGAAACCCATCTACGAGCCAGGTGCACATATGCCCAACCCTTCCGGCTTTCAGTCCCCTGGTGTGCTCACCCTGGTGCTGGCAGATCAGGCCTGCCATGCCCCCAGACCCTCAACCTAATGCTCAGTTGGGTTTTCAGGCTTCCATCCCCAGGGGCCTGTCCCCGGAGCCTTCCAGATTAGGGATACCAAAAACACACCCCAAGAGACCGCCTGCCACCCAGAAGGACAGCCGTGCCTTTTGGAGCTGTGCATAACAACACTCAGACAGGGAGAAACCTGCATTCCAACCTGAGGAAACACCCACCTGTGGCAGCCCCCTGGCCACAAAACCCGGCGCCTGATGTACCGCCTAACCACCATCCTCAATTCACCCTCTAGAGAGTCTCACCATAGCTTGGTTTTTCAGGCTTCTGTTCCCAGAGACCTGGGCCCCCATGCCCCCCAGATTCCGGACCCCTGAACCACACCCCAGGACTCCACTGCCACCCAGGATGAAACTGCTGTTCAGAGCTGCCCAAAACCCTCAGAGTGAGAGAAAACCTGCATGCCCTTCTAAGGCCACGCACATCCATTGCCCCAACAGGCCACAAACAAAGAGGGTGATGCTCAGTTTTACCCTCCCTCAACTCTGCTCCTGGGATGCCTCCCTGGTGGGTCTACTCGGTGGAGCCACGTGGGACCAGCTCGTGTTCCCGCATGGCCGTGAAATGCACCTAGTGAGAAAGTGCTCTAGACCAAGCCACACGTGCAGCCTATAAAGCCGCCCATGCTGGCCAATTCTCATAAGCTTTATGCCCAAATCAATATCAATTTGGGCAGAAAAATTGTCATAATTGTCAGGAAAATGCCAAGAGACCTTGTTTGGGCAAATAGGCTGTGGCCTAGGCCTGGGCCAGAGTCATGATTGGTTGCAGACCAAACCCTGAGAGAAAGCTCTCTGCGAGGCAGGTGCATGTGGGTCAACCGCTCCTGCTACTCAGCCCCCTGGGATGCCCACGGTGGCACTGGCAGATCAGATCTGTCATGCCCCTAGGCCCTGGACCCATAGCTTAGTTTGGTTTTCAGACTTTCATCCCCAGGAGCCTGTCCCCTGAGTCCTCAAGATGGGGGACCCCAGAGTCACATCCCAGGAGTACACCTGCCATCCAGGAGGAAACCATGACATTCATAGCTGTGCAAAACCCTCAGAGCAGGAGCTACCTGCATACCCCCCTGAAACCACCCTCACCATCAGCATCCCAATGGGCAACAAACACAGAGGGTGACACTCAGCCAGACACCCTCCCTCAGCTCTACCCCTGGAAAGCTCCGGTGCACGGGGGCCCTCAGGGGAACCGGGTGGGCCTGGCCCATGTTCCTGGATGGCTGAGACACCCACCTAGCTAGAAAGAGCTGTAGAGCGGGTGCCACCATGGCCCAACTCACTGCCCAACCACAATATCAATTTGGGCAGAAAGCTTATAAGAATTGGACACAAAAAACCCAGGAGCTCGCTTCTGGTGTCATGGGCCCACAGGGCTGTGCCTGGGCCTGGTCCAGGGTCCCGGATGTCGCAGCCTGAACCCTGAGAGATAGCCCCCTTCGAGCCAGGCATATGGGTGGCCAATCCCTCCTGCTAGTCACTTCTCTGGGTTGCCTACACTGGCGCTGGCAGTTCGGGCCTGCCAGGCCCCTCAGCCCTCGTACTAACCCTCAGTTTGCTTTTGACACTTCCATCTCCAGGGGCCTGTCCCCCAAGCCCTTAAGATGGGGGATATCTGAGACACACTGCAGAAGTCTACCTGGCACCCAGGAAGAAACCATGCTATTCAGAGTTGCTCAAAACCCTCAGACTGGGGTAAAACCACGTGCTTCCCTGAGTCTACCCCTACATCTGGGAACCCCTCAGTCACAAAACACAGAGCTTGACATACCCCTGGTCACCCATCCTTGATTCAGCCAATTGGGAATCCTGCCTCAGTGCCAAAAGATCGGGCCTGTCATGCTCCTAGGCCCTAACCCTAACCCTAGTTTGGCTTTTTAGGCTTCCATCCCCAGAGACCTGGCCCCCAAGCCCCCCAGATTGGGAAGCCCTGAGCCACAACCCAGGGCTCCTCCTGCCACCGAGGAGGAAACTGTGCTATTCAGAGCTGCACAAAACCCACAGAGCAGAAGAAACCTGCATGACTCCCTGAGGCCACCCCAACATTCATTGCCCCACGGGGCCACAAACATGGAGGCTGATGTTCAGCAAGACACCCTGACTCAGCACAGCCCCCAGAAAGCTCCACTTGATGGGGGCCCTTGGAGGAGCCACGTGGGCCCAGCCAGTGTTCCTGGATGGCCAGGACACACACCTAGGGAGAAACTGCTCTAGACCATGGGCGCCAGCACAGCCCAAATCGCCACCCAACACTGGCCAACTCTCATAAGCTTTCTACTCAGATCAATATTGATTTAGGCAGAAAACCCATGAGAATTGTTCAGAAAACCCCCAGTGAACTATCTGGCAGCGCCACAGGCCACTGCCTGTGCCTGCCCTTGAATCCCGAGTGGTCGTGACACAAACCCTGTGATATAGCCCTCTATGAGCCAGGGCCATGCACAGCCTACTACTCCTGTTATTCAGTCCTGTGGGGTGCCTGCCCCAGGGCTGTTGGATTGGGCCTGCCAGGGCCCCAGGCCCTCACCTTAAGCCTCCTTTGGATTTTTAGGCTTCAGACACTGGGATCTCTCCCCTGAGCACTCCAGATTGGGGGCCCCGGAGCCACACTGTAGGAGTCCACCTGCCACCCTGAAGGATACCGTGGCCTTCAGAGCTGTGCAGAACCCTCAGACTGGGAGAAAGTTGCATGCACCCCTGAGGCCACCCTTAGGTTTGGTGGCCCGCCTCATCCATAAAACCTGGAGTCTGACACGCCGCTTTACCCTCATCCTCAACACACACCCCCCCTTGGGGATCCCGCCTCAGAGTTGGCTGATCAGGCCTGTCATTCTCCTAGGCCCTAACGGTAACCATAAGGTGAGCTCTCAGGCTTCTGTCCCCTAGAACTGACCCCCAATCCCTCCAGATTAAGGACCCCTGAGCCACACCCCAGGCCTCCGCCTGCTACCAGGAGGAAACCATGCAATTACAACCTGACCAAAAGCCTCAGAGCAGGAGAAACCTGCATGCCCCACCCACGAGGCCATCCCCCACTTTCAGCACTCGAGTGGGTCACAAACACGGTGGCTGACCCTCTGCCGGAGCCCTTCCCTCAAGCAAGACTCTGACTCCCCGCCTGACCATTTTCTTTGTCTCAGCCCCCCAGTGATCCCGCCTCAGTGTCAGAAGATTGGGCCTGCCATTCCCCCTGGCCCTAACCCTAACCCTAGTTTGCGTTTTCATGCTTCCAAACAAAAACTCCTGGCCCCGAAGCCCCACAGATTAAGGACACCTTAGTGACACCTCAGGACTGCACCCACCATGCGGAAGGAAGCCATGCCATTGTAGCTTCGCAGTACCCTCAGACAAGGAGAAACCTGCATGTCACCCTGAGGCTACCCCAGCTTCTACAGCCCCTGGACACAAACCCAGGCTCTGTCATGCTGCCTGATGCCTGCCCCCAAGTCAGCCCAGCTGACTTGAGAGCCTACCTCCTCATCAGAACATCAGGCCTGCCATGCCCCAGGGCCCTAAACCGAACCCTAGGTGTGGTGTATAGGTTTCCATGTCAAGAGGCCTGGCCCCTCGGCCCACCAGATTGGGGACCCTTGAGACTCAACCCCAGGACTCCACCAGCTGCCCAGAGAAAAACGTGTCCCTTTGGAGTTGTCCAGAACCCTCAGAGCAGGAGAAACCTGCATGTCGCCCGAGGCACCCTCAGCTTCTGTGGCACCCCTGGACACAAACCCAGAGTCTGACATGTCACCTGATGCCCACCTTCAACTCAGCCCACCATGGAGTCTGCCTCAACACTGGCAGATCAGATTTGCCATACCCCTAGGCCCTAAACCTAACTCTAAGTTGCATTTTCAGGCTTCCTTCCCCAGGGTTCTGTCCCCCAAGACCTCTAGATTGGGAGCCCTGGAGCTACACTGTAGGTGTCTGCTTGCCACCCAGCAGGAAACCAGTCTGTTTGGAGATGTGCAGAACCCTCAGAGCTGGAGAAACCTGCATTCCCTCATGAGAACTCCCCCACATTGTGCAGCCCCCTAGTTATAAACCCAGAGCCTGATGTACGGCCTGACCCCCATCATCGATTCAGCCCCTCGGGGAACTCACCTCAGCACCAGCAGTTCTGGCCTGACATGCTAATAGCTTGTCTCTCCTCGGCAAACCCGTCAGCTCTAGGCATAGTTAGAATTCCCCTGTCTGCGGCAAAGCTCAGAGATCCCCCATCCTTCTTCTTAATTTACACTCGTCCAGGCATTCATGAGAAAGGGGAAGGCTACCTCCTGAATGCTTAACACCTCCTTACCTCTTCTGCCATATTTGTTTCCACTTACCTTTGTACCTGGGCAGACTGGAAGGAACATATCAATGGATCATGGATATGCTCTGACATCTGAATCTTCCTGCAAGTTTTCTGAGGGTTCCTTATGCAAACAGAAACTAGTGTATTGTACCATACCATGTCTGGAAATGATCATTAGTAGAAAAGGACAGCGATAACCCCTCCATTTTTACCCCACTCCTCATGAAATAGAACATGGTCTTCTTCTTTCCTTCTTTGACTTCCATTCCAATTCGTTTCCATGCATTGTTCATTCTTTTGCTTCAGGGGTAGGATTTTGTGATTTCTCACCTGCATAGAACACCCAGAGCTCATCGCAACAAGTACTCTCCCTAATAGCTGTCACCCATTTAACCCTTCCTGCCAACACCCCTGCCATCTAGCAACCCTCAGTTTGTGCTCTAAGGCTCATACTGCTCCCTCATTGTCCTATCTTTCTCCCCGCACTATGTTCATCTGTTTTCTTTCTCAAATTCCATAGGAGTCAAATCATAGGCCATTGGTCTTTTCTTACTGGTTTTGCTTACTTTAATCCACGCTAGATCCTTCCACATTCTTGCTGATGGCAAGATTTCATTATTTTTGAGGCTGGGTCCTATGCTATTGGATAGGTAGATAGATAGATAGATAGATAGATAGATAGATCAATCTCTCACATCTTCTTTCTCCATTCATCAGAAAATGGACAGAGGGACTCCCTCCTTTGTTTTGCTATTGTTGATAATACTGCTATAAACATCATGGTGCTTGTACCCCATTGAATGTGCACTTTTGTGTCCTTTGGATAAATACTTAGGAGTACAATTTCTGGGTCCTAGTGTTGTTCAGATTTTAGCTTTTGGAGAAAACTCCATATTCTTTTCCAAAGAGGCTGCAAAAATCTGCATGCCCACTGACAGTGCGGGAGGGTTCTGCTTTAAGCAGAACGTTACCTTCCTGCAATTCCCTAGGAGGGAATGGAAAACCTGTGGGATAACCTGACTCAGCAAGTTTCAGGCAAGCAGCCCCAGATATTCACCCCAGGGTTCCTGATGCCAAGCCCCTTGAAGCCACCAGGATGCCTCTATCTGGGGGAATTCCCAAAGATTCTCCTTCTGACTTCACCACCCATGAACTGCAGAGAAAATATAGCTGTCCAAGTATCTATTTAGTAAAACTAGAAGGTCATGTTTCCCTTTTAAATCATCCAAGCCTCCTTGGAATCATTTTGAATGTGCCATCTGCCCTCACTGGAACTCTTTGGATGGAAAGATGAATCCATTAGTTTACATCACCTTTGACAAAGGAAAAAAGACATCATCCAAGTCACTATCTGAGCTCAAACAGCCACATAACTCTAGATGCCTGCCATTCTGATCACCGTGTAGGCCCAATGGAATAAACACTGTTAGATGAAGGAACACATTCTATGTTCAAAACACACACCACGTCAATCTCATCTGTGATTCATGAACTGGCATGAGTCTCCTAATCCAGATCACAATGCCTCACAGGTCTAAAGCCACAATGGCACTGTCCCTCCAGACGGGGGGCCCCTGAGACAGACCACAGAACTACACTTGACACCCAGGATGAGACTGTGACTTTTGGAGATGTGCAAAACCTTCAGAGCAGGAAAAAAATGCATGCCTCCTGAGGTGACCACCACAATCAGAGCCCGCACAGGCCAAAAAACCAGTGCCTGGTGTTCATTCTGACCCCCATACTCAATTCTGCCCTCATCAGTGTGAGTTCTCAGGGACCTGTGCAGGCCCAGCCCATGGTCACGGGTGGCTGCTACGTGAACCTACCGACAAAGCAATCCAGGCGTTAGGAGCACACGTGACCAAAATCACTCCACAATGCCAGCCAATTCCCACAAAAATTCTGCCCAAATCAATATCGATTTGGGAAGAAATCTCGTGAAATGGCCAGAAACCTCCTTTGAACTTGCATCCAGAGGTGGGAGCCCTCAGAGAAGCTCCCTGGATCTGGACCATTTTCCTGAGGGTTCGCAGCCCAAACCATGCCAGAAAGAGCTCTAAACTCCAGAGGCACACATGGTCGGAGTTGCCCCAGAATGCTGGCAGTCCTGGCCTCTACTCAGTCCCCTGGGAGGACAGCCTCAGCACTGGCACAATGGGTGTGCCATGCCCTTAGGACCTAAACCTAGGCCTATGTTGGGTGTTCAGGCTTACATTCCCAGAGACCTGGTCCCCAAGCCCTCCAGATTGGGAACCCCAGAGCTGCACCCCAGGACTCCACTGCCACAAAGCAGGAAACATTACTGTTTTGAGCTGCAGAAAACCCTCAGATGGGGAGAAACCTTCATACCCTCCTGAGGCCACCCCCACCTTCAGCACCCAAAGGAACCACAAACATGAAGCCTCATTCTCAGCCCAAGACCCTCCCACAACTCTACCTCCGGAAATCTCCCATCAGCTAGAGCCCGCAGGGGAGCCGTGTGGGACCAGTCCAAGTCCCTGGATGGTCATAATGAGCATCTAGGAAGAAAGCACTCTAAACAATGGATGTGAGTGCATCCCAAATTGCCTCCCAATGCCGGCCAATTCTCATGAGCTTCTTGCTCATGATAATTAGCCAGAAAATCCCCCACTGAAATGGCTTTTGGCAGCACGGTCATGCAGGGCGGCCACCTGGGCCTGGCCCATGATCTCAAGTGGTCACGGTCCAAACCCCATGAGAAAAAGCAGTTTAAAATCCTGGTGCATACATGGCCATACACTCACTCTACTCATACCCCTGGAGTGCCAGTCCCAGCGATTTCAGATCAGGCCTGCCATGCCCCAGACCCTAAACCTAACACTAGGTTGGGTTTTCAGGCTTCCATCTACAGATTGAGGACTCCAGAGCCACACCCCAGGAATCCACCTGCTACCCAGATGGAAACTGTGCCATTAGAGATGTGCCCAACCCTCAGAGCAGAAGAAATCTACATGCCTCCCTGAGGCCACGCCCACTTTCGGTGGCACCCATGGTCACCAACCCAGAGACTGAGGCCCTGCATGATGCCTTCCCTCAACTCAGCCCACCAGAGAGCCCGCCTCAGCACCAGTAGATCTGGCCTGCCATGCCCTTAGGCCCTAACCCTAATGTAGTTTGGGTTTGCAGGATTCCACCCTAAAGGCCTGGCTCCAAAGCCCCCAGATTAAGAACCCCGATTAACACCCCAGAATTCAGTCCACAATGTGGTTGCAAACCAGACGATTTGGAGCTGTGCCAAACTCTCAGAGTGGGAGAAACCTGCACTCCCTCGTAAAGACAGCACCACCTTCGGTGGCCCCCCGGCCACAAAAACGGACTCTGATGCAATGACTGACAAATCCTCAACTTGGCCCTGAGCAGAGCATGCCTCAGAAATGGCAGATCAGACCTGCCATGCCCCGAGGCCCTAAGCCTAAACCTAGGTGAGGTGCACAGGTTATCATGCTCAGAGACCTGGCCCACAACCCAGGCAGATGGGGGACCCCTGAGACTCACACCAGAATTATGCCTCCCACTGAGGGCACAACTCTGCTGCTTGGAGCTGCACAGAACCCTCAGAATGGGAGATACCTCTATGACCCCATGAGGCCAACCCAGGTTCTGTGAAACCCCTTGACACAAACCTGGAATCTGATGCACCTCCAGACATGTGCCCTCAACTCAGCCCACCAGAGAACCTGCCATGGTCCTAGGCCCTAACCCTAATCCTAGTTTGGGTTTTCTGGCTTCCATCCCAAAAGACCTGGCCCCCAAACCAGCCTCATTAAGGACCCCTGAGTGTTATCCCAGAATTCAGCCTCCCATGTTGTAGGAAGATGTGCCATATGAAGCTTCACAGAACCCTCAGAGAGAGAGGGAGAAACCCGCATACCCTACTAAAGTGACCCCCCCCCACACACACACCATCTGCAGCCCCCCTGGCCCAAAAACCCGGATTCTGAGGCATCGCCTGACATATGCCCTCAACTCAGCCCCAAGGGGATCGTGTCTCAGTGCTGACAGTTCGGGCCTGCCATGTCCCTAGGTCCTAATCATAATCCTAGGTGGGGTGTACAGGCTTCTGCACCCAGAGGCCTGGTCCCTAAGTCCAGATTAAGGATGCCTGATACTCATGCTGGGACTCTGCCTGCCATGCAGGGCACAGCTGTGCTGTTTGGAGCTGCGCTGAACCCTCAGAGCTGGAGAAACTTCCATGGACCCCTGAAGTCACTCCCAGGTTATGTGAATGCCTGGACACAAACCCAGAGGGTAACGTACTGTCTGACACCCAAATTCAACTCAGCACACCAGGGCACCTGCCTCAGCACTGGCATATCAGGTCTGCCATGCCCCTAGGCCTTAACCCTATCCCTAATTTGGGTTTTCAGGCTTCCATCCCAAGAGGCCTGACCCCAAGCCCCCAAGATTAAAGAGCCCTGGTGACACCCCAGGACTCTGCCCACCATGCAGGAGGAAACCATGCTGTTTGGAGCTGTGCCAAATCCTCAGAGCGGGAGAAACCTGCATGCCCCACCTGAGGCCATCCCCACCTTCTGCACACCATTGGCAACAAATGCGGGGGCTGACACTCAGCCTGACACCCAGGAGGAAACCGTGCCAATTGAAGCTGAGTAGAACCCTCAGAGTGGGAGAACCTGCATGTCCCCCTGAGCACACCCTCCTCCACTGTGGTCAGCGGTCCCCTGACCACAAACCTGGACCCTGTCATGCCACTGGACCCCTGCCCTCAATTCAGCCCCCTGGGATCCCTCCTCAGTGCCAGCAAATTAGGTCTTCCATGCTCCTGGCCCTAAACTTAACGCTAGGTTGGGTTTTCAGTCTTCCTCCCCAGAGGCTGGGCCCCCATTTCCTCCATATTTGGACCCCTGATCCCCAAACCAGGTCTCCGTCTGCCACCCAGGAGGAAACTGTTCTGTTTGGAGCTGCACAGAACCCTCAGAATGGGAGAAACCTGAACAGCCCATGAAGCAACCTCCACCATCGGCCACCCCTCAGGCACAAACCCAGAGTGTAATGCACCACTTGACCATGACCCTCAACTCATTGCCCTAGGCATCCCGCCTCAGCACCAGCAGATCAGGCCAGCCATGCCCCTGTGCTCTATCCCTAGCCCTAGGCTATACTTTCAATCTTCTGTCTTCTGAGGATCCACACCAAAGCCCCACTGATGGGTTACACCTGAACTATACCAGAATATTCCATGGCCCCTTGAGACTATCCCACTCTCAGCAACCCCCTATTCACTACCTGGATCCTAACACTCACACTGACCTATGTCCTCAACTCTGCTCCCCAGGTCGCTCCTCTCAGGGTGGCATATTGAGCCTGACATGTCCTGAGCATTCCATTCCTAGGGGCCTGGCCCCCTGCCCCAGGCACTGGGGTCACCTTAGCCATACAACAGGACTCAGCCTAACACACAGGAGGAAAGTGTGCCATGTAGACCTCTAGAAATATTCAAAGCAGGAGAAAATGCCTGCCCATCTGAGCCCATCCCAGCAAACCACCACTTTCAGTGGCCTCTAGGCTACAAACCCTGTGCCTGACCTGAACGGGAACACTCATCTTTAATTTCTTAATTCCACACACACTGCCAGCTCTTTGGCCCTGCAATGCCCCTTGACCCTAACTCTATCCCTATGTAGGGCTCTCAGGTAACTGTCCCTTAAGGGAGGGCTCCAGAGCCCCAGGATTTGGGGATGGCTGAGCAATACCAGAGGACTCAGCCTCCCACCCAGAAGGAAATATTTCCATAATGGACTCCAATAAGTATAGAGGTCAGTAGAAATATGAAGGCCCATCTCTTTCCATCCCACTGAACTCCCACTTTCAATGGCTCATGGATTGAAACCCTGAGCCGCACACTCACCTTAACCCATGCCCTCAACTCAGCCCTCCAGGACACTCACCACACGGTTGGCAGTTCGGACCTTCCATGCTCCTATGTCCTAACCATAACCCTATTTGGAGTTCTGAGAGCACCATCTGTAGAGGCCTGGCTCCCAAGCACCGGGTATTGGGAACACTTGAACAACACCAGAGGATCAGCCTGCCACACAAAAGGAAATTCCCTATTTTACTCCAGACTGGATTCAGAGCATGAGAAATCTGAATGCAAACCTGAGACAATGTCAGTGAACCTACACTTTCATCCACACTCCTAACACAATCCCTGAGCTTCATATACACCCTAAAACACCATTTAAACTGAGACCTTGTGAAGATCTCCACAGTTCTGGATGATTGTATCTTCCAGGCTTCAGGGCCTTAACCCAATGTAAGGTCTAGATATGGGTGAAAATATGAACAGACATTTCTCCAATGACAACACACATGTGACCAACAGATATATGCATAAATGTTCCACACACATGGCTTCTGGGAAACGCAAATCTAAACCACATTAAGGTGTCCTATCACACAAGGAAGAATGTCTAAAATTAACAAGACATGAAACCACAAGTGTTGGTGATGATACAGAAAATGGGGAAGCTTCCTCCACTCCTGGTGGGAATGCATACTGTTACATCCGCTCTGGAAACAGTACAGGGTTTCTTCAAGAAGTTAAAAGTAAAATTACCCTAAAACACAGCAATTGCACCACAGGGCTTTTACTACAAAAATAGAGATGTAATAAAAAGAACTGACACCTGCACCCCAGTGTTCATTGCAACAATATCCACTATACCTAAACTATGGAAAGAACCCAGATACCTATGGACAGAGGGATGGATAAAGAAGATGTGGTTCATATATTCAATGGAATATTACTCAGCCATCAGAAAGGATGATTATTTATCATCACATCAACCTGGATGGGTGTGGAAGATATTATGCTGAGTCAAATATGGCAATGAAAGAAGCACAACTCTCATATGGTTTCACTCATATGTCAAATATCAGAAATAGGGCAGAGAACCATAGAAAAAGGAAAGGGAAACAGAATGAGAAGTCATCAGAGATGGGAAAAAACCATAATAGTAACTAACTGTAGTAACAAACTGAGGGTTGCTGGATGGGGGCAGGGGGTACCTGGGTGATGGGCACTAAGGAGGGCACATGATGCAATGAGCACTTGGTGTTATACACATCTGATATATTATTTAACACTACATCTGAACCTAATGATGTATGATAAGTTGGCTAATTGAATTTAAATTTTTTAAAAAATGAAAGAACTCAAAGAAACTACCTTAAAAATTTCTATGAAATCACAAAAGATACTGAAGCACCAACACAATGTTATGATTGAAAACAAAGCTTGAGGCGTCACAATTCCATATTTCAAATTATAGTACAAAGCTTCAGTCATCCTAACAGTATGGGACTGGTGCAGAAATATACACAGTGACCAAGGGAACAGAATAGAAGCTCAGACATAAACCCACAATCACGTGCCCAATTAGTCTTCTGCAAAACAGGCAAAAGTATTAAAAGGGAAAAGAACAGGCTCTACAACAAATGGTGTTGGGAAAACTGGACCGTTATGTACAAAAGAATGAAATTAGTCTGCTTTGTTACAGCAGATGGACAAATTAACTCAAAACAGTTTCAAGACCTCAATGTGAGACCTGAAATCATAAAAATCCTACAAGAGGGCACAGAAAGTAACTTCTCTGCCATGAACCATACATTTTCTAGATATGCCTCCTAAGGAAAAGGAAACAAAAGCAAAAATAAACTACTGGAACTACATCAATATGAAAGCTTACCACACAGCAGAAGAACAATGAAAATGTAATAAATAGAAGACAGCCTACTTAATGGGAGAAGATGTTTGAGAATACCATATGCAATAATGGGATAGTGTCCAAAATATGTAGAACTGATACAACACAATGCCCAAAATACAAATAATCCAGTTAAAAAAAATAGAAGACATGAATAGACATTTCTCCAAAGAGGAAATACAGATGTCAACAGTCACATGAAAATATGTTCACCATCACCCATCAACAGGAAAATCCAAATGAAAAGTCCCATGAGATACTACCTCACACTATCAGAATGGTTAACAGCACCAGCAGAAGAAAACAGATGTTGGGAAGATGTGGATAAAAGGGAACACTCTTACACTGTTGGTGGGAATGCAAGCTGCTGCAGCCACTTTAGAAAACAGTATGACTGTTCCTCAAAACGTTAAATATAGAACTTCACTGTAATCCAGCAATCACGCTACCAGGTGTTTACCCGAAGAATATGAGAACAATAACTCAAAAGGATACATGAGCCCCTATATTTCTTGCAACATTATTTACAATATTACAATATGGAAGCAATCCAAGTATTTCTTGATACTTTGATTAATGAGATGATATATGTATACACACACACACACACACACACACACACACACACATAGTGGGAAATTACTCAGCCATAAAAAGAATGAAATCTTGCCATTTGCAGACCCATGGATGGAGCTAGAGATACTGTCCTAAGTGAAACCCATCAGTTGGAGCAAGACAAATGCCTTTCAATGTCACTCTTACATGGAATTTAAGAAACAAAAATATATAAATAAAGGAGAAAGAAGATACAAAGCAAAATACCGACTCTGTGGTTACCAGAGTGGAAGTGGATGGAGGGAAGAGTGAAATGGATGACGGGGACTAAGAGTACACTTTTCTTGATATCCGTTGAGTAATACATAGAATCACCGAATCACTACATTGTACACCTGAAACTAATATACCACTGTATGTTAACTCTACCTGAATTAAAATAAACAATAAAAAAGTTTTTTTTTCTTTCAGTAAACTATTTGGAAAAACTTTTGCTATGCAATGTTCATAAGACTTACTTGTGAGAGTATTTACTGTACAATAATTATTCACTCTATGCTTGGAACTCAAATTTCACTGAATTCTTATACTTCTCCTGTTAATGGTAGCCCACAGGAGCCACGGTCCCTTTCCATCCAGGGTCAGCACCTATGCTTTCAAGAGTGTAAGTAGAGACGGATGTCACTTCACTGTCCAGAAAGCTATTATTGTTTCTGTTTTCGTGTGAGATTGTCATAGAGTATGGGACAGCTTCCAGAGCAGGTTTGTTATGCACCCTGGATCTCTAATTCAGTGGTCATTACCTGGTTCTGTTGGCTGATAAGTTCCTGTTGATGGGCTTGCTTCCAAGCACATACCTGGAAGACAAATGTGGGTGGGCTGGGTGTGGGACAGGAGGAAGACCAAGTACAGTCAAGGGTTGGATCCCTCCCCTGATCTAGGAATGGCCATGGGAGTGGGTATGGGAGGCAGAAGCGACAGGAAACCACTAAGGTCACCAGCTGAAAGCAGGGAGCCTGGGTCATGGGATCTTGAGATATAGGCCTTGAACACTGTTCTGAGCTACCTCTGTGTGGGAAGGGAAGAAGGAAAAAAAAGAAGGAGAAATTGTCTGCACCTGGCCCATGCCAGCTTCCCACCACTACTAATATACATCAGTCTACGCAGCTGACCGAGCCTGGGCTCAAGATGGGTTGTCTTGGGTCCCTCAACCCTCAGTGGGACAGATGGCTCCAGGGATCAGGGACATGCTGAGGGAGATGGGAAGGAAGGCTGCCACTCCCAGGTCATCCCCTCCTTGAGCAGGCAGACCTCCAGGACTGCTAAAAACCAACTGGCAGGTTTGAAAGACATGCCATGGATGAACTAAGGCATTGAGAAATATAAAACGATATTCGTTTTTATGTTCAGAGCTCTCAGCTCATGAAGTGAGAAGACCTTCCCTGAGGAAGACTGAGGGGAGGTGAAGTGAGAAGACCTTCCCTGAGGAAGACTGAGGGGAGGGGAGGTCAGGCTGAAAAGAGAGATGTGGCTTTCTTGACTGGGGACCTGCAACCCCCTTCCAGGGCAAGGTATCGTCCTCACCTCACAGAGGATCCATGGAAGTGTCCCATCAAGGGACTGACTGAGCTGCCTCTTGAGAAGGTACCCTGGCATCAGGTTACACAGGGCAGAGGAGAGGGCCAGATGGAGGGAGGGCAATACTCTGGAGGCCATGTGGCAAAAGCAGAGGCTCATGTCCATAAAGATGATGAAAAATAGGAGGCAGCAGCATCAGAGTTGGCACAGTGCTCACAGCTACAGTGACTGGATGCCTTCTGTGCCAGGTATGGTTGACTTCAGTGTGCTCCAAACTAGTCTTGACCACAACCATAGGAAGTGTGCACCACTACCGACCTCCTTTCCCCATGCTGCTGCTAAGAATCATGGTCACAGACCCTGGTCTATTTTTATGGAAATGGAGTGCTCCCCGGGCACACTGCCCCTCTGGTGGTGGTCCAGTGCAACCCTTGTGCTTGACCAGATACTGCTGTCTACCTGTATCCACACAACTCAACAGACAGGAGGGTGTCCCTGAGTTCCACAGGGCCTTATGAGACAGATTAACAGACCCCACTACCCCACCCACCACCAACACCCAGTGGGTCACTCAGCTATTGTATTGGAGCTCACCATGATGTGTTTCTATCACTTTCAAAGACAGTTCTGTTCCCGTACAATACCATACATCCTGGCTCCTGATCTGGGGCAATGCCATGAACCCAGATGGCACCTTTCTGTTAGAGAAGGTCAACCCTGCACCTCATAGAAAATGTTCCTAATTGGGGCACCTGGGTGGCTCAGTGGGTTAAACCTCTGCCTTCAGCTCAGGTCATGATCTCAGGAGCCTGGGATCGAGCCCCGCATTGGGCTCTCTGCTCAGCAGGGGGCCTGCTTCCCCTTCTCTCTCTACCTGACTTTCTGCCTACTTGTGATCTCTCTCTCTGTCAAAAAAATGCATGAAATCTTAAAAAAAAGAAAAGAAAATGTTTCTAATGAAGTGAAAATCCTTCAGGAATACGGTGTAAACAGTGGTACACTGCCTTCATGGTAGTCAGTAATTCTAAGAAGGGTTGACCACTCCCCACCATCTCGCAAAACCTTCTGTAAGGTTTTATAGGCGAGATAAACACGCCAGGCAAAGTGGGTTCAAGGCAAGATTTATTAAAGGCACTCTCCTGCGAAGTTTCAGGGCTCAAGAGAAGGGGAGCCAGGAAAGTTGCTCTGGGAGGAGGTGGGCACCCTCAGGAGAGGTTCCTTGACTCCGGAAAGGGAGAGGGGGAAGTCACACTGGGAGGGAGTTGGTGGGGGTCTTTTATCTGTTTCCTGCATATGTATCAGGTTACCTATGGAGATGTGACCTGCGCATACATACTTTCGGTGGGAGAGTCAAGGGTGAAGAAAAAGGGGGGGCTGGAAGACAGCGGGACCCAGCAGCAGTCATTTCCATTGTTCCTCCTGCACTCCAGGAGCCTCTGGAGCCGGTGGTCATTTCTATTGTTCCTCCTGCACTCCCGGAGCCTGCCAACCCAACATTCCGACCTTTTTGGTGTAATGGGGGCTGCGACTCAGATCTGGCTACCTCCTGCTGGTAAAGGGGCGTCATCATAGGGTCCTTTGTATGTGGATAGGCAGGTATAGGGATCCAGGAGGAGTTGGTTGACAGTGACCCTGGAAACCTCACATATGCGTTCCTGAATGAAGCAAAGAACACAGGGGGTGATAAGTCCTAATAGGTAGAAGAGAATAATTGGATTTAGGATTGGAAGGAGCCAGGTCGTTAAGGGGGAGAGCCACCATTGAGAGGGTTTTATTACAGGGTAAGGCTGGCCACCAAGGGAGTCACAGATTTTTGTCAGGGCACTGACATTGGTTTCAACTACACTGGATTCGTTGATATAATAGCAGCATTCTTCATTGAGGAATAAACAGGTTCCTCCCTTGTCTGCAGTGAGCAGGTCCAGGGCTCGCTGGTTCTGTAGGGCTACATGGGCCACTGAAGTAATCTGTCATTGTAGAGATGCCAAGGACTCAGCTGAGACTTCCATGGCTGTTCAGAGCTGTTCAGTTAAATCTCGGGTAGCACCTGTGGAGTGAGCTATGGCCCCGGTGCCCAGCTAGGTGTCCATTAGGGAAGACACCAAGGTGACCCCCATAACAAGAGGAAGAATCACAGCCATTTTTTGTCACAGGAGGTGGAGAGGACGGCCATTTCCGCTTGGGCTGGCACCCTTCAGACTGGCAATCTGTGGTGACCAGCTGACTAGACCGTGTGGTGCCCAAGTTTCCACTAGGAAGAAGTACCACCTGAATTCAGGGTCACCTGAGGGACAGCTATGGGGGAGTGTAGAAGGAGGAGTGTGAGAAGAAGTGGTGCGGGAAATCTGCAACCACGTGGGCCCCAGGGTTTGGGAAGTCCAGCCATCCTGTTGTAGGGCTGGTTTTATAGAGGAGATGTGTACCCATGGGTGTGTCCTAGGAATTTTGCCTCTGTGGAAGTTGTAAGAATAATAGTATGGGAGCTGGGCCACCTGGGCTGTAAGGACTTTGGGTGAAATTCTCCTAGGAGAACTTGGTCCCCAGCATTTAGGGCCTGGGGGATGTCTCCACTCGTGCTGTCAGGGGCGAGGATGGTTGAACCTGCATGAGCCCTTAGGAGGGCTCGTAAGAGGGTCTGATAGGGCAGATAGGATAGGAGGGGTGGAGCAGAGGCAGGCAGGTTGTGATTTAGTAGAAAGGGCCTGCTGTACAGGAGCTCAAAGGGACTGAGACCTGATGGGTGGCTAGGGGAAGCCCTAAGGCACGTGAGTGCTAGTGAGAAAAGGGTTGGCCAAGACAGTCAGGTTTCAAGAGTGCGTTTGGTGAGTTGTTCCTTGAGGAGGCCATTGGCCCTCTTGACCTTAACCGACGATTGGGGATCGTAGGGGATATGGAGTTTCCAGGTGATGTCGAGGCTCTCAGAGATCTGTTGTGTGATGCTGGAGATGAAGGCCGGTCCGTTGTCTGATTGTAGGGTTCGAGGGAGTCCAAACCTCGGAATGATGTGCTTAATGAGAACAGCGGCAACCACCTCTGCTGTTTCCCTAGTGGTGGGGAATGCCTCGATCCAGCCTGTGAAGGTGTCCACAAGAGTTAGTAGATATCTAAAGGTTTTGTGTCGAGGCATGTGATTGAATTCAAGTTGCCAGTCCTTGCCTGGCTGATGCCCTTGGAGCTGGTGCGTGGGTCCTGGTCTGAAGAGGCCGCTCTAGGCATTGACCACAGGACAGGTTCTACAGGCCTTGTGTCCCTCCTTAATAGTCTTTTGGAGGAGGGGGTGGTGAAAGAGAGGTTGGAGAAATTGGTATAGGGCCTTTGGACCGATGTGGAGAGACTGGTGGATGTCAGTAAAGAGGGTGTGGATTAGGCTGTTTTGGAGGGCATTTTTGTCCTGGACAAAATACAATCAATTGTAATCCAACCTGCCACCTAACGTTTTAGGGGCCCGAGTCTCCTCATCAGTATACAGGGACTGTGAAGAGTGTTGAGAAACAGGAGAGGGGCTAGAGAGGTGTTTAAGGCCATCTGTCAGGCAACAGAGTCAGCCTTGTTGTTCCCCAAAGAGATGGGGTCTTTGGAGGCCTGACGGCCATGGCAGTGGACAATAGCCACCTCAGTAGGGTACTTGAGAGCCTCAAGGAATTTGGCAATAAGAGGCCCTTTGACTATGGGGGTTCCCTTGTTTGTGAGAAATCCCCTTTCTCGCCAAAGGACAGAGTGAGTGTCGGTAATAAGGAGAGCATATTTGGAGTCAGTATAAAGAGTGACCCGTTGGCCCTCAGATAACTGAAGGGCCTTGGTAAGAGCCAGGAGTTCTGCCTTTTGAGAAGTAGTCCCAATGGGAAGGGGGGTTGCGTATATGACTGCATCCAGGGTGACCACTGCATAAGTCCCACATCACCGTCCATATGGAGCTATGAGGGAGCTCACATCCATGAACAGAGTGCGATCGGGTTCAGTCAGCGGCTGGTCCCAAAGTCCTGGATGGGAGGGAGAGAGTTCTTCCAGGTGTTGAGCACAGGAGTGGAGAGGAGTGGGGGTAGATGAAGGTGTCGGCAAGAGAGTGGTGGGATTTAGGCGAAGGGAGACAGAGTGTGACCTGGGGGGTTTTCTATGAACAACAGGTGGTAGACTTGGAGATGGGAAGGAGTGATCTGTGCCAAGTATTTGTAGCTGACTCAGTCCATCAGTCTATGGGGGGAGAAGACCATAATGGGCTGTCCTAAGGTAAGTTTGAGGGCCTCCTTTGTCAGAGAAGTGGCTGCCGCTAGGGCCTTGAGGCAAAGCTGCCATCCCTGGACAGTGACATCTAGTTCCTTGGAGAGTTAATGCGAATAAGGAGACCCTGCTGCCAAAGGCGGTCACTGATGAACTTGAGTCCTCACTGGTGGGTTGCTACTACAGGTCTGGAAATGTCCCATATCTGTGGGTCTACAGAGGGGAGACAGTCTGGGATAGAGGACGAGTCATAGGGAAGTAGAGGAAGGATGAGGTGAACAGAAGTCAAGGGAGAGGGAGAGAGACAAATGGTGGCCTGAAGTTTGTGGAGGATGTCCCTGCCTAGTAAGGGAACAGGGCAGTAAGGGATAATGAGGAAGAAGTGTGAGAAGGGGAACCCATACAGGCTGCAGGTAAGGGGTTGGCTGGCCTTTGGAGTGGAGGAAGTACCATCAATTCCCATAACTGCAACTGAGGAGGGATGAGTAGGAGCTGAGTACAAAGGCAGGACAGCATGTGCCGTGTCCAATAGAAAGGAAAGGGACTTACCCACTACCTGGATCATGACCCTGGGCTCGGCATGGGTGAGAGGGGTGTCCGAGACTGGGCTCCATCAGTCATCCAATAGGAGAAGTTGGAAGACAGAACTTACCGTCTCAGGGTCTCCCCCACATGGAGGCGCCGGGAATACCCTGAGGCTGGGGCAGTCCGATTTCCAGTGGCCCATCATGCGGCATTGAGGGCACGGCCTAGTAGGCACTTTTGGATTGGGGCATTGACGGGCCCAGTATCCCTTGGCTCCACACGTGAAACAGGCCCCCGGAGGGACGCAGTTAGGTGCTCCCTTCTGTTGACCCCCAGAACCTGCCGGCCTTAGGGCTGCTACCAGGGCTTGGGTCCGCAGTTGGACCTTCGGTTGGAGTCTGGCTTGGTGCTTAAGTTCTGCCTCCTCCTGGGAATTAAAGACTTTAAATGCCATTTTCACCATATCAAAAATGGGAGTTTGAGGGTCCTCCTCCACTTTCTTTAATTTTTGCTGAATGTCGGCGGCTGACTGAGAAATAAAGTGAGTAGCTAAAACAGTCACCACTGCTGGAGAGGCCAGGTCTAGGCAAGTGTATTGAGTCAGTGCCTCAGTAAGTTGGTTAAGAAACATGGCCGGGTTTTCATTGGGTTCCTGAATGATTTCCCTTCACAAACCTTCTAGAACTTTCCTTTGCATTCAGGTTTTGTCTCAAAAAGCCATCTCACTTAGGACAAAATTATCTCCTTTCACTTTCAATAAAATGTATATTTTAAGATTAAGATTCCTTAAATCTTTCTCATATATCTTCTACTTTCCTACATACAGAGTTGCTTCCTTTATTTAGCAGAATTTTGTACTCTTAGAAACACCTTTAGTTATTAACCTCTAGTCAGTTATTAATCATGAACGGCTATAACAGAATTCTTTAGATGCCAATTTATGAATCAGTTAAGCACAAACCATGCTTACTAACAGATTTAAATATTCTTATTTTCTTTGCTGTAAGAAGTCAAAAGCACAAAGCTATGTTCAGTAATAAATGACTTGGCATTTTATCCCTTTGGAAAAGACCTAAATATCCAACAGATTTAATCCCATTTGTCATCCAAGCAAAACATAAACCTTCAGGTTACCAAAGACTTTGAAAGCTATCTCAGCAATCACCCATTAAAACTTTGAGACAGACAATTAACCATCCATTTAGTCATTTCTTTGGTAACAGATTTTAACAAATAACAAGAGCTTCAGTAAACTGATTAAAGTTTCATATTTACTGTGGATAAATTTGTCAGAAGTTCGTATAGGAGTGGGGAGAAAGACGGGTAAACAAGGGTGCTGGTTCAGAAGTCCTGAACTTAAGGGACCTTGGCCCATCTACCTTGGTGTCTATTGAGGTTATTTAGGTCCATGAAAATCTGATAATTAAACGTGACTTCTGGAGACCATTGGGACTGACTGTCTAATCAGTATTGTGGCCAAGCTACAGTATAGTAACGTCATTTTTGCAGGTCCTGGTCCAGTTCCAGGGTTTTAAGATTGTCCAACAGGCCTAAAACACCCCTGGGATGTTTTAGGGTTGAATTTGGATTGGGAGGTCCCCAAGACTCCTCGCCAGACAACCCGATGGCAGGAGGAAAGCATCTCCTCATCCACCACTGGGTTGCAGAAAAACTGTGTCAAATACCCTAGAGGTTAGGATGTCTCCCAGCTTCTCAGAGTCACGGAGGTCACCTGGTGACCGGTGGGGTCCGCCCTGACGCGGGCACGATTAGGGCAAGGCCTTCCAGACAGAGACGCGGAATCCAGGGAAACTCACCATGGCTTCAGAAGTGGCGTTGGGAAAGGCAGGTCCAGGTCTGTCTAGGGAGAGGAGAGAGCCTCCTCACCAGGGTGGGAGGCTCTCAAAACCCTCCCGGGTTTTGAGCACCAAATGTAAGGTTTTATAGGCGAGATAAACACGCCAGGCAAAGTGGGTGTAAGGCAAGATTTATTAAAGGCACTCTCCTGCAAAGTTTCAGGGCTCAAGAGAAAGGGAACCAGGAAAGTTGCTCTGGGAGGAGGTGGGTACCCTCTGTCAAGGTTCCTTGACTCCGGAAAGAGAGTAGGGAAAGTCAAACTGGGAGGGAGTTGGAAGGGGTCTTTCATCTGTTTCCCTCATAGGTATCAGGTTACCTATGGGGACATGACCTGGGCATACATCCTTTTGGCGGGAGAGTCAAGGGTGAAGGAAACTGGGGGTGGAGGCTGGAAGACGGCGGGACCCGGCAGCGGTCATTTCCATTGTTCCTCCTGCACTCCTGGAACTTGCAAACCCAACACCTTCCACTGTATGGAGCTCATTCTCTGCCCTCAGAAAAAAAGTTCAGTAAACAAAACTTTATCCTGAATGTTCCCTCACCTGCTGATTCAAATATTGTTCAACCACAATGATATGAAACTAGAAATCAATCACAAGAAGAAAATGCGAGAGTCAAAAATATGTAGAGATTTAACAACATGGTAATAAACTACCAACAGTCAAATAAGAAATCAAGAAATTTTAAAAGTACCTCGAGACAAAAAGAAAAACCTACAAAAATGTAAGGGATACAGCAAAATTAGTTCTAAGGGGGAAGTTCACAGAAATTCAGGTCCCCGTCAATCCACAAGAAAGCTCTCCTACAAACATTATAATTTTACATGATAAAGAAGTATTAATAAAAAAACAAGCAAATCCCCAAATCAGTAAGAATAAGGAAATTACAAAATGGAATGTGAAAATGAATAATGGTGACTAAAAAGACAAAACATCAATGAAAATAAGAACTGCCTTTGTTGGAAAGATAAACAAAACTAAAAAACCCTTAGCTAGACTCACCAAGAAGGAGAAAGGTCTCAAATACAATCAGGAAAGAAAGATGATTAATTCCTGTCTCACACCAAAATCCTAGAGAACACTGGCAGCAACCTCTTCGATTTACAACACAGCAACTTCTTTCAAGACAAGTCTCTAAAGACAAGGGAAACAGAAGCAAAAATAAACTTTCAGTACTTCATCAAGATGAAAAGCTTGGAAACAATCAGCAAAACTACGGCAACCTGTAAAATGGGAGTAGATATTTGCAAATGCTATTACAGTTAAAGGTCTGGTATCCAAGATTTACACAATATTTCTCAAACTCAACACCCAAAAAACAAAGAGTCCACTCAAGAAATGGTCGGAAGACCTAAAAAGACACTTCTCCCAAAAGACATACAGATGACTAACAGGCACAAGAAACCATTCTCCACATGACTTGCCATCAGGGAAATAAAAATCAAAACCACAATGAGACACCACCTTACACCTGTTAGAATGGAAAAAATTAAAAGACAGGGAACAACAAATGTTGATGAGGATGTGAAACATATTAAACAACAGTGAAAGAGGGAACCCTCTTACACTGTTGGTTGGAACGCAAGCTGGTACACTCACTCTGAAAAACAGCATGGAGTTTCCTCAAGACATTAAAAATAAAGCTACCCTATGACCCACCAATTGCACTCCTGGGTATCTACCATATGGATTTGGTAAAATGAAGAGGCACATACACCCCAGTGTTCCTAGCAGCAATGTCCACAATAGCCAAAATGTGGAAGGAGCAGAGATGTCCTTCAACAGATTAATGAATAAAGAAGATGTGGTTCAGGGGCCCCTGGGTGACTCAGTGTGTTAAGCCTCTGCCTGTGGCTCAGGTCAAGATCTCAGGTTCCTGGGATCGAGCATGCATAGGGCTTTCTACACAGTGGGGAGCTGCTTCCCCTGCTATCCCTGCCTGCCTCTCTGCCTATTTGTGATAGTTGTCTCTCTCTCTCTGTGTCAAATAAATAAACAAAATCCTTTAAAAAAAGAAGAAGAATATGTGGTTCATATATACAATGGAATATTACTCAGCCATCAGAAATGATGAATACTTACCATTTGCATTCACATGGCTGGAGATGGAGGAGATTATGCTAAGTGAAATACGTCAAGCAGAGAAAGACAGTTATCATATGGTTTCACTCATATGTGGAATATAAGGAACAACACAGAGGATCATAGGGACAGGGTGGGAAACCTGAATTGGAAGATAGTTGAGAAGGAGCAAAAACATATGAGACTCTTGACTCTGGGAAACAAATTGAGCAGCAGCAGCAGGCTGCCCAGGTTTGGCCTCAGTCTTACACATCAGGACTCAAGCACAACTAAGCATCATGAAGAATGGAGAACTGTGTGGCCTTGGAATCTAATAGCAGGATCTGAGATTTCAGTCCCAATTGAAAACTGGCCTCTTCCACACAGCACAGGAAAGTGGAGGATTTCTCAGGGGTGTGGCTCTGGAACAAGTGCTTCTGATGGTTGAATTAATAGACACCAGTAGAGAATACCTGCTATGCCTCATCTGAGGAAGCAAGGGGCACCTGGGCAAGAATCAATAAGGTTGCCTGTGGGTGGCTTCCCACCAACCCCCTGCTGAGACAAGAGCATGAGAACCAAAGAGAAAATAACTTTCGTGGTACATCTGTAGTAGTAGGGCTGACCAGGTAGCAGAGCCCTATCCCTGGAGCAGGGTGGCCTTCCCTCAAGAGTAATGGTCCACCACCATGACCTCACAATCTCCCAGCTGTCTGATCTGACAATGCATTCCGGCTCAGACCTGCTCACACGATGAGTCCTAAGATCCAGAGACTGCTTTCCGCCCCAGCTCAATGCTACTCACAGAGAAGCAAACTCCAGCCTCAGAAATGTATTCATCATTAGCTCTGGAATTCCCTTAGTTTGTCTACACTGGCCCACCCAGGTGTCTCATCCAAATCATTCCTCAAGTGCCCTACGGTACCAAGCCACTTTCAAGCTCCCCTTAGGAAGGCAGGAACCAGGTGTCTCATCCAAATCATTACTCAAGTGCCCTAGGGTAACAAGCCACTTTCAAGCTCCCCTTAGGAAGTCAGGAACTGGTCCGAGTAGGAAGACCAGCCAAGTGACTCTACATGCTGGAAACTTGGACATCATCTTCCCTGAACACCAACATCTCCAAGTCCAAGATTCAAACCTTTGCTCACTGTGCACTGAGGACCATGTCAGCATGAACACTATTTTTTCAAATCTCTTATATCCCATTCCTTCAAATCAGAAAGCAGGCTCCAGTCACCACTTCCTTTTCCCTTCAGAGAAGTAAGGAAAATGATAAAATAAAACACTACATGTGTTGGGCACTGGGTGTCTCAGGGGGTTAAGCCTCTGCCTTCAGATTAGGTCATGATCTCAGCATCCTGGGGTTGAGCCCCGTATCAGATTCTGCTCAGCAGGGAACCTGCTTCCCCCTCTCTCTGCCTGCTGCTCTGCCTACTTGTGATGTCTCTCCCTCTGTGTCAAATAAAATCTTTAAACACACACACACACACACACACGCACACACACACGCAAGATGGTGGAGAAGCAGCTGGTTAAGACAACATCAGGTAGCAGGAGATGGGTTACATAGCTTGTCAAAGCATTGTGAACACCTACAAACCCAACAGGAGATCAAATAGAAGAAGAGAAACAATTCTAGAAAAACAGAGAATCAACCACTTTCTGAAAGGTAGGACCAGCAGAGAAGTGAATTCAAAGTGACAGCAAGATAGACTTGTGGTGGGGGAGGAGCCAGATCCTAGCAAGTGGCAGAACAAACAGAGCACAAAATCAGGACTTTTAAAAGTCTGCTCCACTGAGGGACATTGCTCCAGAGGCTAAACTGGGATGAAGTCCATGCGGGGTCAGCTTGGCACCAGAAGGACCTGTCCCAGACAGGTCCACACCCTGTCACCTAATAGTAAAATTTACAAGTCTTATCAACAAAGAGAAAATCCTGAAAGCCGCCCAGGAAAAGAAGTCTGTAACATACAATGGTAAAAATATTAGATTGGCAGTGGACTTACCCACAGAGACCTGGCAGGCCAGAAAGAACTTCAAAGCACTAAACGAGAAAAACATGCAGCCAAGAATACTATATCCAGCTAGGCTATCATTGAAAATAGAAGGAAAGACAAGAATCTTCCAGGACAAACAAAAACTGAATATGCAAAGAATTTGCAAACACCTAATCAGCTGTGCGGGATATATTGAAAGGGGTCCTCTAATCAAAGAGAGAACCTAAAAGTACTAGTTCAGAAAGGATCAGAGACAATACACAGTAACAGTCACCTTACAGGCAATACAATGGCACAAAATTCGTATCTCTCAATAGTTAACCTGAATCTAAATGGGCTAAATGCCCCAATCAAAAGACACAGGGTTTCAGAATGGATAAAAAAACAAAACCCATCAATATGCTGTCTACAAGAAACTCAATTTAAACCCAAAGACATCTCCAGATTTAAAATGAGGAGGTGGAAAACAATTTACCATGCTAAGGAACATCAGAAGAAAGCTGGGGTGGCAATCCTTATAGGATATCAATTAGATTTTAAGCTAAAGACTATAATAAGTGACGAGGAAGGACACTATGTCATACTCAAAGGGTCTGTCCAACAAGAAGATCTAGCAATTCTAAATATCTATGCTCCTAACTTGGGAGCAGCCAACTATATAAACCAATTAATAGTAACAAAATCAAAGAAACACATTGACAATAATAAAATAATAGTAGGGGACATTAACACTCCCCTCACTGAAATGGAAATATCTTCCAGCAAAAGATCAACAAGGAAATAAAAGCCTTAAATGACAAAATGGACCAAATGGAAATAACAGATCTCTTCAGAACATTTCATCCCAAAGCAACAGAGTACACATTCTTCTTTAGCACACATGGAACAGTCTCCAGAATGGATCACATCCTGGGTCATAAATCATGTCTCAACTAGTATCAAAAGATTGGGATCGGGGCGGCTGGGTGGCTCAGTGGGCTAAGGCCTCTGCCTTCGGCTCAGGTCATGATCCCAGAGACCTGGGATTGAAACACTCATCAGGCTCTCTGCTCAGTGGGGAGCCTGCTTCCTCCTCTCTCTCTGCCTGCCTCTCTGCCTACTTGTGATCTCTGTCTGTCAAATAAATAAACTTAAAAAAAATTGGGATTATTCCCTGCATATTCTCAGACCACAATGCTCTGAAGCTAGAACTCAATCACAAGAGGAAATTTGGAAAGAACACAAATACATGGAGACTAAACAGCATCCTTCTAAGGAATGAATGGGCCAACCAGGAAATTAAAGAAGAATTGAAAAAATTCATGGAAACAAATGATAATGAAAACACAACAGTTCAAAAATCTGTGGAACACAGCAAGGAAGTCCTGAAAGGAAAATATATAGTGATATACGCCTTTCTCAAGAAACAAGAAAGGTCTGAAATACAGAAAATAACCCTACACCTAAAGGAGCTGGAGAAAGAACAACAAAGGAAGCCTAAACCCAGCTTTTCTGCTAAGGTCAGGAACACATCAGCGATGTCCATTATCACCACTGCTATTCAACATAGTACTAGAAGTCCTAGCCTCAGCAATCAGACAACAAAAAGAAATTAAAGGCATCCAAATCAACAAAGAAGACAAACTATTACTCTTTGCAGATATATGACACTCTGTGTGGAAAACGCAAAAGGCTCCACTCCAAAAATGCTAGAACTTGTACAGGAGTTCTGTAAAGTGTCAGGATATAAAATCAATGCACAGAAATCGGTTGTATTTCTTTACAACAACAGCAAGACAGAAGAAAGAGAAATTAAGAAGTCAATCCAATTACAATTGCACCCAAAACCGTAAAATACCTAGGAATAAACCTAACCAAAGAGGCAAAGAATCTATACTCAGAAAACTATAAAGTACTCATGAAAGAAATTAAGGAAGACACAAAGGAATGGAAAAATGTTCTATGCTCCTGGATTGGAAGAAGAAATATTGTGAAAATGTCTATTATACCTAAAGCAATCTGCACATTTAATGCCATCCTTACCAAATCCCATCCATTTCTTCAAAGAAATGGAAGGAAATAATACTAAAATTTATATGGAACCAGAAAAGACCTCGAATAGCCAAAGGAATATTGAAAACGAAAGCCAAAATTGGTGGCGTCACCATTCCGGCCTTCAAGCTCTATTACAAAGCTGTCATCATCAAGACAGTATGGTACTGACACAAAAACAGACATACAGATCAAAGGAATAGAATGGAGAGCCCAGAAGTAGACTTCCGCTCTATAGTCAACTAATCTTCAACAAAGCAGGAAAGAATGTCCAATGGAAAAAAGACAGCCTCTTCAACAAATGGTGTTGGGAAAATTGGACAGTCACATGTAGAAAAATGAAATTGGACCATTTCCTTGCACCACACATGAAAATAGACTCAAAATGGATGAAGGACCGCAAGGTAAGAAAGGAATCCATCAAAGTCCTTGAGGAGAACACAGGCAAGAAACTCTTCAACCTCAGCTGCAGAAACTTCTTCCTAGGAACATCGCCAAAGGCAAGGGAAGCAAGGGCAAAGATGAACTATAGGGATTTCATCAGGTGCAAAAGCTTTTTCACAGCAAAATAAACAGTTAACAAAACCAAAAGACAACTGACAGAATGGGAGAAGATATTTGCAAACCGCATATGAGATAAAGGGCTAGTATCCAAAATCTATAAAGAGCTTAGCAAACTCAACACCCAAAGAACAAATAATCCAATCAAGAAATGGGCAGAGGACATGAGCAGACATTTCTGCAAAGAAGCCATCCAGATGGCCAGCGGACACAACATGAAGAAATGCTCCAAATCACTCGGCATCAGGGAATTACAAATCAAAACCACCATGAGATACCACCTCACACCAGTCAGAATGGCTAAAATCAACATGCCAGGAACTGACATATGCTGGCAAGGATTCAAAGAAAGGGGAACCCCCCTACACTGTTTGTGGGATGCAAGCTGGTGCAACGACTCTGGAAAACATCATGGAATTTCCTCAAAAAGTTGAAAATAGAACTGCCCTATGACCCAACTTTTGCACTACAGGGTATTCACTCTAAAGATACAAGTCTAGTGATCCAAATGGGCATGTGTACCAGAATGTTTTTAGCAGCAATGTCCACAGTAGCCAAACTATGGAAATAACCTAGATGCCCATCAAGAGATGAATGGATAAAGAAAATGGGGGGGCACACACACACACACACACACACACACACACACACACACAGTGGAATAATATGCAGACATCAAAAGAAATGAAATCTTGCCATTTGTGACAACATGGATGGAACTAGAGAGTATTATGCTTAGTGAAATAAGTCAATCAGAGAAAGACAGCTATCATATGATCTCCCTGACATGAGGAAGTGGAGATGCAACGTGGGGGTGGTTCAGTGTTAGGAAAATAATAAATGAAACATGATGGGATCGGGAGGGAGACAAACCATAAGTGACTATTAATCTCACAAAATAAACAGGGTTTTCTAGGGGGTGTCAGGAGATGGTGGTGGGGTTATGGACATCAGGGAGGGTATGTGCTATGGTGAGTGCTGTGAAGTGTGTAAACCTGGTGATTCACAGATCTGTACCCCTTGGGCTAAACTTACATTATATGTTTATATAAAAATTTTTAAAAATTAAAAAAAATTAAAAAATAAAACAAAATAAATAAAAAATCCACACATACACTACACTTGCACAGCACACTTCGATCAAAATATAATTCCTTGGTCTTTCTCATATGGACAGCCCTAAGTTACCCTTACTAATGAGAGATAACACAAGTTTAGTCATCATATATATATATATATATATATATATATATATATATATAACCTTTTGTTTTTCTTTTTGACATTTGTATCTTGAAGACAGTGCCTACATTGCTTCCTTAAAATAACAATAATAATAATTCCATGGTCATATAAAAGTCTGGATCTTGGTAACCAGACAACATGGGTCTGGTTCAGATAAGGATGAAGACACAACCTCTTCCCAGGGAGCAAAGCCCACACCCTCAGGGATGCTGACATGTCTCATGGGTGATGAGTTCCTTTGCTCCATGGAATTGTTGAGTGCAAAGGATATAGGCACCCTTCAGGGTTCATTCTGTTTTCTTCATAAATTCCCCAGTTCAAGTCAATAGTGATTCACTGGGTCAGGTTTCAGAGACCAGGATGGTCCGCCAGGTGAGCAGCAACCCCTATCTCCCCCACACACTGTCAGGGAAGGCAGGGGCTTGTGTTCCACTGGGAGCATAATGAGCCATACCCAAAGCTCCTAAACAACCTACACTCCTCCTCTGTTTCTCCCCCTCACAAAGGGCACAGCACCCTGTTACAGCTCTGAGTCTGAGCTTTAATTAAAAAAAAAAAGTTTCTACTATCAGAAAGTGGTTCACAGAAGAGAAAAACATGAGTCCCCATGAAGAGTTTTTTAATTACTCAAAAGATTGTTTTCCCATTGTTTAATTTAAAGAGGAAATAAAAACACACAGATCGCCCCTTCCACTAGCAGGTATGATTCACTGTGGTGAATTAAAGAGCAGGAAATAAGAATAATAGCCATTCTGATGACCCGCCATTTCCATAATCAAAGTTTGTTTTTAAGATTTTATTTATTTTTCAGAGAGAGAGAGTAGCGAGAGTGAGCACAAGTAGACAGAGAGGCAGGCAGAGGCAGAGGGAGAAGCAGGCTCCCTGCAGAACAAGGAGCCCGATGTGGAACTCGATCCCAGGATGCTGAAATCATGACCTGAACCGAAGGCAGCTGCTTAACCAACTGAGCCACCCAGGCATCCCTTCCATAATCAAAGATTTGAAACTTCACTGACATGCAAAGAAAGGAACACAAACTAACATCTCGTCCTGGCAGCACAGAGCAGTCAGAATTGGAGTGACAGGGACAGACAATGAGGTTGTGTGTGTTGGGTGAGGCTGGTGGCACAGAAGAAGGTGTTCTGCCAGTTCTCCACCTGTGGCTCACTTGTCCTCATCCAGGAAACTGCTCACAGCTCTGACCTGTCACAACCATCACATGGGAGACGCAGCCACCCCCTGGAGCCAGTCCTGCCCACAACCTCTTGCAGAATGCACTCAGCTCTACTCTGGGACCCCTGTCAGCTCTACTCAGACCTGGAATTCCCCTGTCTGCCAGAAAGCTCCAGGATTCCTTCTCCTTCTTCCAAAATTACACTGGCCCAAGGCTTTCATGAGAAATGCAGAATGCTACCTAATGAATGGTTAACACCTACTTTTGCCTTCTGTCATATTTCTCTCCACTTACCTCCTACCTGGTAAATGGTCACTAACCTATCAATGGAACCTGAATGTGCTCTGTGATCTGACACTTTCATTATAGCCTTCTGAGGACTCCTTGTGCAATAAAATACCATATCTCATGACAGGGAGAGTTTAAACTATTTCTGTAAAGATTTTATTTATTTATTTAAACAGAGATCACAAGCAGGCAGAGAGAGAAAGGGAAGCAGGCTCTATGTGGGGCTCAATTCCAGGACCCTGAGATCATGACCTGATCTCTACTGAAGGCAGAGGCTTTAACACACTGAGCCACCCAGGAATCCTGTCGGGGGCAAGGATTAAAACTATTATTTACAGAACAATACAGCCAAATCATCTGATTTTAATTTGCTCTTCAATATACATTACAGTTTCTGTGTAAAAAGCCTTTCCATAGATATTAGCTGCCAGCAGATTCATAAGGAGGAAACAGAAACTCTGTGGTATAACCTGACTCACCTAAGGTCAGGGAAGCAGTTGCAGAACTCTCCCCAGGGCTCCTGACTCCAAGCTCCTTGGAGCCAACAGCATGCATCTATCCATAAGAATTTCCAAAGTCTCTCCTTCTGATTCTACCATCAAAGAAACTGCATAAAAAATACAGCACGTCAAAGTATCTAGATGATGCATTTAGTTAAATTAGAAAACCAAGGTCAACTTTTAAACAGTAAATGGCTACTTTGAATAACTTTGAATTTTCCCTATACGTTAATTATAACTCTTCTGATGAAAAGACTGATAAATTAGGAAACATCACCTTTGACAAATGACAAGACATCATCCAAGTCTGTATCTGATGACAAAAAGCCACCCAACTCTAGATTTTGGCCACCTAACTATACCCTAGGCCCAACGGAATAAACCTTGTTAGATAAGGGATGAAATTGTATGTTAAAAACACACAACGAGCTGGGGCGCCTGGGTGGCTCAGTGTGTTAAAGCCTCTGCCTTTGGCTCAGGTCATGATCCAGGGTCCTGGGATTGAGCCCCGAATGGGGCTCTCTGCTCTGCGGGGAGCCTGCTAACTCCTCTCTCTCTCTCTCTGCGTGCCTCTCTGCCTACTTGTGGTCTCTGTCTGTCAAATAAATAAATAAAATCTTTAAACACACACACACACACACACACACACACACAGAGGGGTAAATCTTATCACTCCTTTCCAATAAGTGATTTCCTCAGAAACAGATGTTCAGATGATATTTTGTAAGCAATAAATCAACAGATAAATGGGTATTCCCTGAAATGGTCTACCTGCAGGGAAACTGAGTAACTCTTGAACCAAATCCAGAATGCTGACAATGACTTAAGTTTTACTTCGTGGCTCAACTAGAGGAAAGAGAAAAGTCCAGGAGATTTTGAGTTAATGAGAAGTTTTTCCTCTACTCCTGACATGGATGTGACATTGCGCCCACTGTATCTGCTGCTTTCTCTGAACATAAATGTCCTGTGACAAGCTGCATCACTGACCCAGATGCTGGTGTTCAAAACTTCAGGTTTTCTGGAGCCAGAGCAGAGAAATGCTGTCACGTGGGCACAAATAGGCATCTGCAATCTATGGCCTGCACATCTGTTTCAGTTCCTAGGAGAAGAGGAAACACACACTTGTTTCTTTTTTTTTTTTAAGATTTTATTTATTTATTTGACAGAGAGATTACAAGCAGTCCGGGAGGCAGACAAAGAGAGAAGAGGAAGCAGGCTCCCTGCTAATCAGAGAGCCCAATTTGAGGCTCGATCCCAGGACCGTGGGATCACAACCTCAGCGGAAGGCAGAGGCTTAACCCACTGAGCCACCCAGTGCCCCACACACACACTTTTTTTTCTTAGTAGTAATTATGTTCATCAAAAGTAGACTGATGACTCTGTCTTTGTTGGAAAAGTGAGATTACTCTTCCAAATGAACACCTCAACTCACCTGTTCCTTGTGCAACTTGAGTGGGGTCTGGTTTACTCCAGCTTCCAGGCGCCCAACTGGAGGACTCTCCTGCAGGATCCTGCAGCCTATGACCAACCAACCCAGGGCACGAGGCACAGTGTTGAAGATGGGGTACTACTCTAAGGTTTGTTGCCACCACACCTGTGCCTGGGAGAACAGGGACTTGGAGGACTCTCCTGCACAATCCTGACAGCCTATCGCCACCATCCATGAGGGACACAGGGGCACAATGATAAAAATGGGTGGATGCCTCTGGGGCTGTTACCAACCACCACACCTGTGCCTGGGGCCAGAGAAAGGAACTTGGAGGACCCACCTGCATGATCCTGACAGGCCATTACCATCATCTCCTAGGACGCAGGGAACAATGCTGAAGTTGGGGGGTGGCTCTGAGGTTGGTGCTGCCATACTTGTGCCTGAACATGGGACCCCCTGCTGGAACTGGAGGTGCTGCTTCAAGGGTCCATTACCTGCACTGTGTCAGAGACCGGGGTGCAACTCAATGACATGGGGAATGTGTGCCATATCCTTACATCCACTTTTCCTGGAAACACTGGGAAACCTGAAATGTCCACAACTCACCCCACAAGTGGGACCCTAGGGGGGTGTGGGGCGGGGGGGGGTTTGTTTTTTTTTTTTGGGGGGTGTTTGTTGTTTTTTTTTGTTTTTTTGGGGGGGGGGGGGGGGGGGGGGGTTTTTTTTTTTTGTGGGTTTTTTTTTTTTTTTTTTTTTGTGTTGTTGGTTTGGAGTGAGTGGTTTTTTTTTTTTTTTTTTTTTTCACCCTGGGGAGTTCAGGGATCATTGGGGGATACTGGGGATACGGTAATTAAGCGGATATAGGGGCAGAAAGACTCGACTTTCAATGGAAAAAGGAGAACTCAATTGAGTTCCCAGGATTAGCTCATTCCATGCCCCCTTCCATATCCCAACCTCCCACGTGGGCTCAACCTACCCCAAGGCCCCAGTCCCTACCCTGTGTCCACAGTGTCTATTCACCCACGAGGGAACCCCCACAGGTCCAACTCTCGTCCTTCTCCTACCTCACTGCTGCATCCTGGGCAGCTGCTGGGGCCTACACACAGAAGGTAGCTCCACCCCAGGATGATTGGTAAGGGAGGGTGGTGCCCCTCCATCGCCCATTGGTTGCTGTGAAACTGCCTGCATCCCAGCCACTTGGAACTTATACTGGTGCCTTCCTGTATATGCATGGTAGAGTCCTAGTGTCCCTCCCCAGCCTGTACAAGCTGACTGGGACACACCGACATGGAGGAGTCTTCTTGGAGGGCAGGGTCCCCTCACACAGGGCCCATTCCCCACATCCCCTCTACGCGGACAACAGACCACCCTCAGACAGCCTTGCGCCCCTTCCAATTCTGCACCAAACGACTACCTGAGGAGCTGTGCCTGGCTCCTGAATAAAGGTCAGCTGTTCTCAGACATTCTGGGCTGGGTTAGGAAAATGCAAGTGTTCCCACAGTTCCAGACAATTAAGAACCAAATAGTAATGCTCCAAGTGGGAAGAACTCTCAAACATAGAGTGGGCAGTACTTCTTAGACCTTCAACGCA
>NW_025421835.1:0-86580 GCF_011764305.1 Mustela putorius furo
AACAAGTCCGTTGTTCTGTTGGTGTTATTGTTTGTTTGTTTTTCTCTCAGGTGTCCCACCAAATGAGGGAGTCCAGGAGTAGAGCCCTTGGGCGGGGGCGAACTGGGACCACCACGAAAATCTGGTTTTTAAAATTGGGGGCCTAGGGAGGGACTTGTCACAGCCCATTATGACAATCTAAATGGGTCCAGCCACGGAGAGGACGTAACTAGAGGACAGGACTCTCACGCTGAGGGTCACAATGCGTTTTTATGCCCTCGTCGACTCAAGAATGGGCGTTGGCCCATCAGGTGGAATGCTGGTTCTTCCCTACACTGAACGTTGGACAACATGCCAACCACAAGGTTTCTTGCCCAATGGGGTAAGGAAGAGATTCTGATTTCTGCATCACAGTCACCCCTGGGCAGTGATTGGAGATAAGGTCAGGGTTCTGAAGCCTGAAAACTGAGGTAGATGAGAGTTGATGACCTAAGGCCATTGGCGGGTCGTGATGTGGGTCTCAGTGGTGCGGTCACTGTCTGGGTGTGTGGTAACAAGAGTGTTCGGGCTCTGGTTTGTCAGACAGTGCATTAGTGCCCAGGTTAGACTATTTATTTTGGGTGCCATTCGAGTGCCCGATGTAAGGTTCTTATCTGAAGAACTCTTTCAGGATATGATATGAAGAATGAGCCGAGTCTGAAGCGCGCCACGTGCTCAGGCTTATGTCTCTGGATTTGGTATCAGCGATGGCCGTGGAATGTGTTTGGAGGCCTCATGGGCCATGGACTGAATCTTGCTCTCTGCGCATGTGGAACTTAGCCCGATTCCAATTGTTTTTCGTCATCTGTGGTATGGGGAGGACTCCTTTCAGGTTTGTTACCCTCAGGAGTCCACCAAAAAAGGGAATTCCAAAGCAGAGCCCTGGGGAAGAGTGAAGGGACAACCCGAACTATGGTTAAAATATTGGGGCCTAGGGGCATGGCCAGCCCAATGATTGCTGTCCTCTCCATCCAGCCACTGAGAGGCCTTACCTGAGGACTGGGCTCAGGCTGAGGGTCACAATGTGTGTTTTTGTGACCAATGTGGCCCGCAAGCATGGACGGGGCCTCATGGGCCACATTGGTTTCAACTACACTGAACCTTGAACAACATGCCAACCACAAGGTTTCTTGCCATGGGAAAGAGTTCTGATTTCTGCATCATATTCAAAACCCGGGCCGTGATTGGAGATAAGGTCTATGTTCTGATGCCTGAAAACCGAGGTTGAGAAGAGATGACGACCTAAGGCCATGGCGGGTCCGATGTGCTCAGTGTGCGTCCAGCTGTCCTGGGTGGGTGGCCAGGAGGTCCAGGCTCAGGCTGTGTCAGAAAGGGCATTAGTGCCCAGGTCAGCCTATATATTTTGGGGTACAGCCGAATGGCGTGCAGGTTGATCCTCATTTGGGGTTTCTGGGTAGCCCGAGAGGGCAATGTTTTTCTTCTGGAGGGCAGGCAGAGTGCTGCATTGTAGTTTCTGGATTGCCAAACTGGAGGTCTTGTGGGCCAGTAGTCTGAGGACGGAAGTCTGAGAACCCAAGCTAGGCTTAGGTTTCTGGGTGAGGACATGGCAGGCACAATATACAGACCTGACTCGAGATCTCGTGCATCTGAAGTCAGGGTGATGATCAGACTATTCTCAGGTTGGGACCTTATGACCCTGATGGCCCCTTCATGAAGGTGGGCGGGATCACAAGGCCATGGGAGTTTCTCACGATTGGAGTTTTTTGTGAGAAGCTCCCAACTACAAAGATTCTTCTGCAGACAATTGAGACTTGTTGGTTGGCTCTCTAGGCCAACGATTCCGAGCAGGGTTCTAAGGATGGATGGCGGGGTAGGCCACCTCGCAATCCAATTGTCTCCTAGCAACAATACAAGTTAGATCTGCTGGATCTCGTGGAGCAACCGAATATGCTGAGTTGAAATGGTCTCTACTGTGGATGGGTCCTAATGTGTTTTTTGTGTCTATGGAGACCATGGAATGAAGCGGTGGCACTGGGCCCCTGAAAGGTTTCTCTTAAAAAGAGGCTTTGACACAGCTTCATCGTTAAAGTTTTCCCATGTGTAGATGAGATTTGTTCTGATGGGTGAGTCAAGAAACTGCCATAATCTTGTACTGAAATTCAGGCCTCTGAGGAAGATGTGCCTGGAAACCAAAACAATGGATCCGATTAGGGCCTAGTGGTGGCCTGTTCATTCCTTTTTACCTCTGGGGATATCAGTCTACGAGTCTGAGTGCAGGTAGGTTCTCAGATGGGCTCAGATTGCTTCTGTTTGTCCTGTGAAGCCACCACTATTGGGATGGCCTCAGGGACTTTGGAGGTTTATCCTATTAGTAGGGTTGTGGCCATTGAAATGGGTCACACAGAATTCCCTTGGAGAGGGCAAGTACAGTCCTCAGGTTGGCTCCAGGGGTCCTGAGCCTGTAGCGTAGCGTGTGTAGGCCTGGGCTATTTGGACAGTTGTCTGAAAACACAAAACTCGGATTATGTTTCGGGTCATAGGTATGGCAGGACTGATCTACAGACCATGAGGAGAACTCTTCGGGATATGAAAAAAGGGCGAGTGTGAGGCTGTTGCTCAAGTTTTTGTCTCTGGTATCGTGCCATTCATGGTCATGAAATATCCGGGTGACTTCATGGGAAGTGGACGAGTCTTACTCTCCGGGGGTTTGGCCCCGTCCAAAGAGTTTGGGGTCATTCTGTGGGATGGAAGGAGTCCGTTTTTTTTTTGTTGTTTTTGTTTTTGTTTTGTTTTGTTTTTCAAACTCAGTTGTCCCACCAAATGAGGGATTCCAGAGTAGAGCCCTGGGGGGAGGGGCGATTGGACAACAGAAATCTGCTTTAAATTTCGGGGCCTAGGGACATGTCAAACCATTATGGCATCTAATGTTCTAGACACTGAAAGGACTTACTACAGGACAGGACTCATGCTAAGGGTCACAATGCGTGTTTATGCCCTCGTTGCACTCAAGAATGGGTGGGACCTCAGGGTGAATGCTGGTTTCTCCTACACTGAACCTTGGACAACATGGCAACCACAATGTTTCTTGCCGTGGATAAAGAGGAGTTCTGATGCATCACACTCACCCCTGGGCAGTGATTGGAGATAAGGTCTAGGTTCTGAAGCCTGAAAACTTAGGTAGGGAAGAAATGATGACCTATGGCCATTGCGCGTCATATGGGCTCAGCGTGCGGTCAGTGTCTGGGTGTTGCTCAGGATGTCCCGGCTCAGGTTGTGTCAGACAGTGCATTACTGCCCAGGTTAGACTATATAACATGGGTACATTCGAGTGCCGTTAAGGTTTTTTCTCATTTAATGTGCCCGGGCATCTCATTAGGCAATATTTTGTTTCAAGAAGGCAGGCAGAGTGCTGCAATGATGGTCCGGAATTGCCAAACTTGTGGGCTTCGGGGCCAGGAGTGTGAGGACGGAAGTCTGAGAACACAAGCTAGACTTGGGATTCAGGGCGAGGGCACGGCATGTACCTCCTGAAGATCTGAAGCAATATCTCATGCATCTGAAGTCAGAGCGATGATCAGATGTTGGCTCAGCTTGGATTTTCTGTTCATGATGGCCCCTTCATGAAGGGAGCCGAAACTCGAGGCCGTGGAGGTTTTTCCCACGTTTGGAGTGGTGGGATGCCCCCTCCTAAGAATCCTTCTGCGGGACAATTGAGACCTGTTGGACAGCTCCAGGACATCCCATATGGATGAGTCCAGACCAACGTTCGAGGATGGATGCCTGGGAAGCCCGCCTAGCATTCCAATTGTCTCCTAGGGACAAGACAGTTTAGATCTGATGGCTCTGCGGGAGCACCGGGGTGGCGGAGTTGAAATGGACTTTTCCTGAGGATGGGTCTAATGTGTGTTTGTTTCCATGAGGGCCTTGGAATGGGGCGGTGGCACCGGGACCCTGAAGTATTCTCCTAAGCTTTTGACATAGCTCCCATGCACAAGTTTTCCTTGTGGAGACGAGGTTTGTTCTGATGGGTGGCTCAGGAAAAACCCCAATGTTGGTATTGGAACCCAGGGTTTTGAGGAGACATGCCTGTAAACCAAAGCAATGGATCCGATTTTGGGCCTATGGTCCTGTCTGGTTCAATCTTCTTCTCTGGGGACCTCCATCTAGGGTATGAGTGGAGGTAGATGCTTAGCTGGTGACAGACTGACCTTTTCGGCCCGGGTGACCTATACTATTGGGATGGCCTCAGGGACTTTGGAGTTTTTCTCCTAATTTGTACGATTTTGGACAATGGAATGGGCAGATTTCCCATGGATTGGGTAGGCACAGCCCTAATGTGTGGCTCCAGGGTCCCCAGCCTTGAGGGTGTGTGTGCCCAGGACTTTGAGGACAGAGGTCTGAAAACACAAACTCAGCTTATGTTTGGGGACGTAGGTATGGCAGGCCCGATCTACAAACCATGAGAAGACATCTTCAGGATATGAAGATAGTGCGAGTCTGAGGCGCTTGCTCAGGCTTTTGTCTCTGGATTTTGTATCAGCGATGGCCGTGGAATGTCGAGGAGGCCTCAATGGCCTCAATGGCCATGGACGAATCTTTGTTCTCTGTGCATTTGGCCCGATCCCAATTTTTTTTCGTCAATCTGTTGGATGGAGGACTGCTTTCAGGGTTGATACATCAGGGTGTCCCACCAAAAAAGTGGAATTCCAAAGCGGAGCCCTGGGGAAGAGTGAAGGGACAACCCGAACTATGGTTAAAAATTGGGGCCTAGGGGGCATGGCAAGCCCAATATGCTGTCTCTTCATCCAGCCACTGAGAGGGCTTACCTGAGGACTGGGCTAAAGGCTTAGGGTCACAATGTGTGTTTTTTCATCTATGTGGCCCACGAGAAATGGTGGGACCTCATCGGACACACAGGTATCCACTACACTGAACATTATACAACAAGCCTACCACACAAGGTTTCATGCCATCGGGAAGGAGTTCTGATTTCTGCATCATTTTTCAAACATGGGCAGTGATTTGAGATAAGGTCTAGGTTCTAAATCCTGAAAACCGAGGCTGGGATGAGATAACGACCTAAGGCAATGGCTGGTCCGATGTGCTCAGTGAGCGGCCAGCTGTATGGGTGAGCCAGGAGGTCCTGGCTCAGCCTCTGTGAGAAAGGGCATTATTGCCCAGTTCAGCCTATATATGTTGGGTACAGCCAAGTGGCGTGCAGGTTGATCTTCATTTGATCTTCATTTGGGGTTCCTGGGTAGCGCCAGAGGGCAATGTTTTTCTTTTGGAGCGCAAGCAGAGTGCTGCATTGTAATTCTGGATTGCCACACTGGAGGGCTTGTGGGCCATTAATCTGAGGATGGAAGGCTGAAAACAAAAGCTAGGCTTAGGTTTCTGGTGAGGACATGGCAGGCACAATCTAAAGACCTGAACCGAGATCTCGTGCATCTGAAGTCAGGGTGAGGATCAGACGATCACTCAGGTTGGACCTTATGTCCCTGAGGGCCCCTTCATGAAGGGGGGGGGATCACAAGGCCATGGGGGTGTTTTCTCACGATGGGAGTTGTGAGAAGCTCCCAACTCAATGTTTCTTCTGCAGGACAATTGAGACCTGTTGGTTGGCTCCAGGACAAAGATTCCGGGCTGAGTTGAAATGGACTTTCCTGAGGATGGGTCTAATGTGTGTTTGTGTCCATGAGGTCCTTGGAAGGGGGTGGTGGCACTGGGACCCTGAAGTATTCTCCTAAGCTTTTGACATAGCTCCCATGCACAAGTTTCCTTGTGGAGACGAGGTTTGTTCTGATGGGTGCCTCAGGAAAACCCCAATGTTGGTATTGGAATCCAGGGTTTTGAGGAGACATGCCTGGAAACCAAAGCAATGGATCCGATTTTGGCCTAGGGTCCTGACTGGTTCAATATTCTTCTCTGGGGACATCCTTCTAGGGTATGAGTGGATTTAGATGCTCAGCTGGTGTCAGACTGCCCTTTTTTGTCCCGGAGACATATACTATTGGGATGGCCTCAGGGTCTTTGGAGTGTTCTAATTTGTACGATTTTGGACAATGGAATGGGCAGAATTCCCATGGATTGGGTAGGCACAGTCCTAATGTGTGGCTCCAGGATCCCCAGCCTGGAGGGTGTGTGGCCCAGGACTTTGAGGACAGAAGTCTGAAAAACACAAACTCAGCTTCTTTGGGGACGTAGGTATGGCAGGCCCGATCTACAAACCATGAGAAGACATCTTCAGGATATGAAGATAGTGCGAGTCTGAGGCGCTTGCTTAGGCCTTTGTCTCTGGATTTTGTATCAGTGATGGCCGTGGAATGTCGAGGAGGCCTCATGGGCCATGGACGAATCATCCTCTCTGTGGATTTTGCCCGATCCCAATTGTTTTTTTCGTCAATCTGTTGGATGGAGGACTCCTTTCAGGGTTGTTGTTACCCTCAGATGTCCCACCAAAAGAGGAATTCCAAAGCAGAACCCTGGGGAAGAGTGAAGGGACAACCCAAACTATGGTTAAAAATTGGGGCCTAGGGGCATGGCAAGCCCAATATGCTGTCTCTTCATCCAGCCACTGAGATGCCTTACCTGAGGACTGGGCTCAGGCTGAGGGTCATAATGTGTGTTTGCTACCTATCTGGCCCACCAGCAGTCTGTGGACGGAAGTCTGAGAACCCAAGAATGGCCTAGGTTTCTGGGTGAGGATACGGCAGGCACAATCCACAGACCTGAATCGAGATTTCGTGCATCTGAAGTCAGGGCGAGGATCAGACGATCGCTCAGGTTGGAGATTCTGTACCTGATGGCCCCTTCTTGAAGGGGGGGTGTGGATCACGAGGCCATGTGGGATTTCCCACGATGGGAGTTGTGAGAAGCTCCAAACTGCAAATATTCCTCTGCAGGACAAATGAGACCTGTTGGTTGGCTCCAGGCCAATGATTCCGAACAGGGTTTTAAGGATTGATGGCAGGGTAGGCCACCTCGCATTCCATTGTCTCCTAGCAACAAGACAAGTTAGATCTGCTGGATCTCACAGAGCAACCGAATACGCTCAGTTGAAATGGACTCTCCTTTGGATGGGTCCTAATGTGTTTTTGTGTCTATGAAGACCTTGGAATGAAGCGGTGGCACTGGGGCCCTGAAGGGTTCTCCTAAAGAGAGGCTTTCACACAGCTCCCTCGTGCAAGTTTCCCAATGTAGATGAGATTTGTTCTGATGTGTGTGTCAAGAAACAGCCATATGCTGGTATTGAAATCCAGGCCTCTGAGGAGAGATGCCTGGAAACCAAAGCAATGGATCCGATAGGTGCCTAGGGGCCTGTTCGTTTTCTTTTTTACCCCTGGGGTCATCAGTCTACGGGTCTGAGTGTCGGTAGGTGCTCACATGGGCCCAGATTGCCCCTGTTTATCCTGGGAAGCCAAAAATATTGGGATGGCCTCAGGGACTTTGGAGGTTGATCCTATTATTAGCGTGGTGGCCATTGGAATGGGCACACAGAATTCTCTTGGATAGGGCAAGTACAGTCCTCAGGTTGGCTCCAGGGGCCTGAACCTGTAGGGTGTTTAGGCCAGGGCTGTTTGGACAGTTGTCTGAAAACAGAAACTCGGCTTATGTTTCGGGACATAGGTATGGCAGGACTGATCTACAGATCATGAGGAGAACTCTTCGGGATATGAAAAAAGGGCGAGTGTGAGGCTCTTGCTCAAGTTTTTGTCTCTGGATATCGTGTCACTCATGGTCGTGAAATTTCCGGGTGTCTTCATGGGCAATGGATGGGTCTTATTCTCAGGGGTTTGGCCTTCTCCAAAGAGTTTGAGGTCATTCTGTGGGATGGAAGAAGTCCGTTTTTTTGTTGTTGTTGTTGTTGTTTTGTTTTGTTTTGTTTTTTAACCTCAGGTGTCCCACCAAATGAGTGATTCCAGAGTAAAGCCCTGGGGAGGGGTGACTGGACAACCAGAAATCTGGTTAAAAATTGGGACCTAGGGACATGTCAAGCCCATTATGACATCTAATGGTCCAGCCACTGAGAGGACTTACTAGAGGACAGGACTCACGCTGAGGGTCACAATGCGTGTTTATGCCCTCGTCGCACTTAAGAATGGGCGGGGCCTCAGAGTGAATGCTGGTTTCTCCTACACTGATCGGTGGACAACTTTCCAACCACAAGGCTTCTTGCCTTGGGTAAGGAGGAGTTCTGATTTCTGCATCACATTCAACCCTTGTCAGGGCTTGAAGTTAAGGTCTAAGTTCTGAAGCCTGAAAAGTTAGGTTGGGAAGAGATAACGAGCTAAGGCCATGGCGGGTGTGGTGTTCTCAGTGTGCGGTCAGCTGTCTCGGTTTTGGTCAGGAGGTCCGGGCTCACTCTGTATCAGACAGTTTATTAGTGGCCAGGTTAGACAATCTAATTTGGTACATTCGAGTGCCGTGTATGTCTATCCTCATTTGGGTTATGTGAGAAACTCCATAGGTCAAAATTTTTCTTCTGGAAGGCAGGCAGAATGCTTCATTTTGTGTCCCGAATTTCCAAATGTGAGGGCTTGGGGGCCAGGAGTGTGAGGACGGAAGTCTGAGAACACAAGCTTGTCATAGGTTCAGGGCGAGGGAATGGAAAGCACACTCTGCAGAGCTGCATCGAGATCTCGTGCATCTGAATTCAGGGTGAAGATCAGACCTTGGCTTAGGTTGGAGTTCCTGTCCATGATCTCCCCTTCATAAATGGGAGGGGGAGCATCACAAAGCCATCTAGATTTTCCCAGGTTGGGAGTTGTGAGATGCTCCAAAACTCAAGGATTCCTTCTGCTGGACATTTGAGACCTGTTGGATGGCTCCAGGACATCCCATACGGAACGACACCAGAGCAGAGCTCTAAGGATGGATGGTTGGGCAGCCTGCCTCGCACTCCAATTGTCTCCTAGTCAAGACAGGTTCAGTCTGCTCGCTCTGGGGAAGCAACCAAGGGAGCTGAGTTGAAATGGAATTTCCTGCGGATGGGTTCTAATGTGGATTTCAGTCCATGGAGACCTTGTAATGGTGCAGTGGAACAAAGGCCCTGAAGGATTCTCCTAACTGGAGGTTTTGAGACATCTTCAAAGGATAATTTTCCAATGTGGAGAAGAGATTTGTTCTGATTGCTGCCTCATGAAATCCCCATATGCTAATATTGGAAACCAGGCCTCTGAGGAGAGATACCTGTAACCGAAAGCAATGAATCTGATTCAGGCCTAGGGGCCTGTCTGATTCAATCTTCTTCTCTGGGGACATCCATCTACGCTGAGTAGAGGTAGATGCTCAGCTGGTTTCAGATGACCCTTGTTTGTCCTGAGCGGCCTACATTATTGGGATGTCCTTGGGGACTCTGGAGGTTTGTCCTAATTTGTACGATTGTGGACAATGGAATGGGCAGAATTCCCGTGGTATGGACAGGCACAGTCCTGATGTGTGGCTCCAGGGGCCCCAGCCTGAAGGGTCTGTGGGCCAGGAATGTGGGGACAGAGGTCTGAAAACACAAACTCTGCTTAGGTTTGGGAAGTAGGTATGGCAGGCCCGATCTACAGACCGTGAGGAGAACTCTTCGGGATACGACAAAAGAGCGAGTGTGAGGCGCTTGCTCAGACTTTTGTCTCTGGATTTGTTGTCAACGATGGCTGTGGAATCTCGGGGAGGCCTCATGGGCCATGGACGAGAATTCCTCTCTGTGAATTTGGTCCAATCCCAATTGTTTGGGGTCAATCTGAAGGATGGGAGGAGTCCTTTTAGTTTTGTTACCTCAGGTGTCCCACCAAAAGAGGGATTCCACAACAGAGCTCTGGGGAGGGATGAATGGACAACCCGAACAATCCAATTGGGGTGAGGTCGAGAACCGAGCAGGTTGATCCTCATTTGAGGTTTATGGAGATCCCCATAGAGCAACGTATTTCTTCTGGAGGGCCAGCATAGGGCTGCATTTTGGTTCCAGAATTCCAAGTCTTGAGGACATGTTTGCCAGGAGTGTGAGGAAGGAAGTCTGAAAACACAAGGTAGCACGAGGTTTGGGCCTACTGTGCAGAGGCTGAATCGAGATCTCCTGCATCTGAGGTCAGGGCGAGTATCAGATGTTGCCTCAAGCTGGAGTTTGTGTCCATGACGGCCCCTTCCTGAAGGGGGTGGGGGCGTCATGAGGCCAGGGAGGTTTCCCTATGCTGGGAGTTGTGAGCTGCTCCAAACTTCAAAGTTTCCTTCTTCAGGACAGTCGAGTACTATTGGATGGTTCCAGGATGCCCCATACAGAAAGACTCGAGAGCAGGGGCCTAAGCATGGATGCCGAGAAACGCCAACTCACCTTCCCATTGCCTGGTCGAGACAAGGCACGCTCAATCTGCGGGCTCTTGGGTGAGCTACCCAGAAGGCTGTGTTTAAATGGACTTTCCTGAGGATGAGTCATAATGTGGGTTGGTGGCCATGGAGACCTTGGAATGTGGCAGTAGCTAAGGGACTCTGCAGGATCCTCCAACCCGAAGGGTTTGACACAACTCCAACAAGGAACCTTTCCATGTGGAGATCAGAGGTGTTCTGTCTGGTGCCTCAGGATAGCCCCATATGCTGGTCATCGAACCCAGGCCTCTGAGGAGTGATACCTTGACACCAAAGCCAAAGTTCATATTAGGGCCTAGGGGCCTGTCTGGTTCAATCTTCTGTCTCTGCAGATGTCAGTCTGTGTGTCTGCATGGAGGTAGTAGTTGTTCAGCTGGTGTCATAATGCCCCTGTTTGTCCAGTGCGGCTTGCGGTAGTGGGATGTCCTTGGGGACCTTGAGGTTTCTACTATTTTGTAGAGTTGTGGCCAATGGAATGGGCAGTTTCTTAGGAGAGAGCAGGCACAGTTCTGTGGTGTGGCTCCAGAGACCCCAGCCTGGAGGCGGTGTGGGCCACGGCTGTGCAGACAGACATCCAAAAACCCAAACTCAGCTCAGGATTGGGGCCAAGGTTATGTCAGGCCTGATCTACAGTCCGTGAGGGGAGCTCCTCTGGATATGAAAGAAGGGTGAGAGAGGGAAGCAGTCGCTCAGTCTTTTGTCTCTGGATATTTTGTCCACAATGGCCGTTTAATGTAGGAGTTGCCTCATGGGTCGTAGAAGTCTCCCTCTCTGGTAGTTTGTCCAGCCCCCAAGAGTTTGGGGTCATTCTGTGGGAAGGGAAGAGTCCTGTTTTTCTGCTTCATGTGTCCCCCCCCAGTAGAGGGATTCTGGAGCATAGCAGTGGGTACTGACAACTGGAATACTCGCTCTCTGGTTAAGCCTGGGGGCCTATGGATATGACAAGCCCCATATGCAGGATCTTGGTCCAGCCACTGAGAGGCTTTACTTTAATACGGGACTCACGCTACAGGTCACAATGCATGTCTGTGCCCTAGGCGGCCCTCAAGCACTGGTGGGGCCTTTCCGACAATGCAGGTTTTCCCACATTGAACATTGGACAACATGCCAACCACAAGGTTTCTGGCCATGGGGAAGGAGGAATTCTAATTTCTGCATCACGTTCACCCCTGGGCATTGATTGGAGATAAGGTCTAGGTTCTGAAGCCTGAAAACCGAGGTTGGGAAGAGATGACGAACTACAGCCATAGCGGGTCCCTTGTGTCCAGGCGGAGCCAGCTGTCTAGGTGTCGTTTGGGATGTCTTGTCTCAGGCTGTGCCAGACAGGTCATTCGTATTTAGGGTAGGCTGTATAATTGCTTTACAGTCGAGTGGCATGCATTAGATAATCATTTGGGGTTTCTTATTAGCAGCATAGGGCAAAGTTTTTCTTCTGGAGGGCAGGCAGAGTGCTGCATTGTGGCTTCGGAATTCCCAAACTGGAGGGTTTGTGGGCCAGGATAGTGAGGACGGAAGTCTGAGAACACAAGCTAGGCTTAGGTTTCGGGGAATGGACATGGCAGGCACACTCTGCAGAGCTGAATTGAGATCTCATGAGTCTGAAGTCAGGTCGAGGATCAGACTTTGGCTCAGTTTGGAGTTTCTGTCCATGTTGGCCCCTTCATGAAGGGGGGGGGCATTATGAGGCCATGGGGGTTTTCCCACTATTAGAGTTGTGAGATGCTCCAAACTGCAAGGATTCCTTCTGTGGGACAATTAAGATTTGTTGGATGGCTCCAGGACGTCTCCTAAGGTTTTTTTCCAGAACAGGGTTCTAAGTATGGATGCCTGGGCAGACAGCCTCAATTCCAATTGTCTCCTAGCAACAAGAAACGTTTGATCTGCTGGCTTGGGGTAGCATCAAAGGGGGCTGAGTTGGAATGGACTTTCCTGAGGATGGTCTTAAATGAGTTGAAATGGACTTTCCTGAGGATGGTCTTAATGTTGGTTTGAGTCCATTGAGACCTTGGTATGGGGCAGTGGCACCAGGACCCTGAAGGATTCTCCTAACCAGAGGTGATAACAAAGCTCCAATGAGCAAGTATTCCATGCGGAGACGAGATTTGTTCTTATTGGTGCCTCAGGAAACCACCATTTGCTGGTATTGGAAATGAGCCCTCTGAGAATAGATGCCTGGAAACCAAAGCAATGGATCTGATTAGGGCCTAGGGGCCTGTCCGGTTCAATATTCTTCTCTGGGGACATCTTTTGTCTGAGTGGAGGTAGTTGCTCAGCTGGTTTGAGATCACACCTGTTTGTCCTGGGCGGCCTACACTATTGGGATGGCCTCGGTAACTTTGGAGGTTTTTCCTAATTTGCAAGGTTGTGGCCAATGGAATGGGAAGAATTCTCTTGAAAGGGTGTGGCTCCAGGGACCCAAGTGTGGAGCGTGTGTGGTCCAGGGCTATTTGGACAAAAGTCTGAAAACACAAACTCCACTTAGGTTTGGGTCTGTAGGTATGGCCGGCCCGATATATAGACCGTGAGGAGAACTCTTCGGGATATGAACAAAGGGCGAAAGTGAGGTGCTTGCTCATGCTTATTTTTTTCTGGATATGTGTCACCGATTGCCATGGAATGTCCGGGGGTCCTCATGGGCCATCGATGAGGCTCCCTTTCTGGGGAAATGACCCAATCCCAAGAGTTTGCGGTCATTCTGTGGGAAGGGAGGAGGCCTTTCTGTTTTTTTTTTTTTTTTTTTTTTTTTTTTTTTTTTTTTTTTTTTTTTTTTTTTTTTACCTCAGGTGGACCACCAAAAGAGGGATTCCACAGCAGAGTCCTGGGGAGGGGCGACTGGACAACCAGAACTCTTGTTAACATTGGGAACTAAGAACATGGCATGCCCCATATGTGGGCTCTTGGTCCAGACACTGAGAGGCCTTCCTTGAGCATAGGGCTCACATTGAGTTTCACAATGTGTTTTTGTGCCCAAGTAGCCCCTCAAGTCAGGGCGTGGCCTAATGTACCATGCTGGTTTCTCCTACACTGAACGTTGCACAATATGGCAACCACAAGTTTATTGGCCATGGGGAAGAAGGAGTTCTAATTTCTGCAACACTTTCACTCCTGGACTGTGATTGGATTTAAGGTCTAGGTTCTGAAGCCTGAAAACTGAGGTTGGGAAGAGATGAAGACCTAAGGCCATGGTGTGTCTGATGTGCTCAGTGTTCGGCCAGCTGTAGAGTGTGGGTTGGGAGGTGCAGGCTCAGGCTGTGTCAGACAGGAAATTAGTGCCCAGGCTAGACTGTATCATTGGGGTGCAGTCGAGTTTCGTGCAGGTTGGTACTCATTTGTGGTTACTGGGTAGCCCCAGAGGGCAACGTTTTTCTTCTGGAAGGAAGACACAGTGCCACATAGTGGCTCCAGAATTCCCAAACTGGAAGGCTTGTGGGCCACGAGTGTGAGGAAAACATTTTGAGAACACAAGCCAGACTTAGATTTCGAGGTGAGGGGAAGGCAGGAACCCTCTGCAGAGATGATTCGAGATCCCTTGTACCTGAAGACAGAGCTAGGATCAGACGTTGGCTCAGGTTGGAGTTTCTGTCCATGACGGCCCCTTCATGAAGGGGAGGGTGTCACGAGGCCATGGAGGTTTTCCCACGATGGGAATTGTGAGATGCTCCAAACCGCAATGATTCCTTCCGTGGGACAGTCGAGACCTGCTGGATGGCTCCAGGACATCCCATAAGGAAGTTATCCAGAGCAGGGTTCTAAGGATGGATGCCTGGGCAGCCTGCCTCCCATTGCAGGTGTCTCATAGCGCCAAGGCAAGTTCGATCTGCTGGATCTAGGGGAGTAACCGAGGCGGGTGTGTTGAAATGGGTGAGTTGAGGATGGGTCATAATGTGCATTTGTGTCCATGGAGACCTTGGAATGGGGTGCTTGATCCGGGGCCTTGAGGGATGTTCATAACCGGAGGTTTTGATGGAGCTCTAAAGAGTACGTTTCCTATGTAGAGAAGAGAATTGTTTTGATGAGTGCCTAAGGAATCTCCCATATGCTTCTATGGGAAACCAGGCCTCCGAGGAGAGATGCCTGGAAACAAAAGCAATGGATATGATTAGGGTCTAGGTGCCTGTCCGGTTCAATCTCTTTCCTGGGGATACGTGTCTATGGATCTGAGGGAAGGTAGTTGCTCGGCTTGTGTCAGATCGCCCCTGTTTGTCCTAGGCAGCCTATAATATTGGGAATGGCCTCGGGACTTTGGACTTTCTCCTAATCTATAGGGGTGTGGCCAATGGAATGGGCAGAAATCCCCTGGAGAGGGCAGGCACAGTTCTGAGTTTGGCTCTAGGGGCCCAGAGTTGAGGGTGTGTGGGCCAGGCCTGTGGGGACAGAAGTCTGAAAACACAAACTCCACTTAGGATTGGGGACATAGGTATGGCACGCCCAATCTACAGACCGTGATAACACTTCGGGATATGAAAAAGGGTGAGTTTGAGGTGCTTGCTCAGGTTTTGTCTCTGGATTTGTGTCAACAATGTGGGTCGAATGCTGGCATGGCCTCATGGGTTGTGGACGGCTTTCCTTCTCTGAGAATTTGACCCAATCCCAAGAGTTTAGGTACATTCTGTGGGATGGGAGGAGTCCTTTCTGTTTTTTATTTTATTTTATGTACCTCATGTGTGCCAATAAAAGAGGGATTCCAGAGCAGAGTCCTTGGTAGGGACAACTGGATAACCCCACCTCTGTTTAAGTTTGGGGGCCTAGGTGCATGGCAAGTCCAATATGTGGGCTCTTGATTCAGACACTGAGAGGTCTTCCTTGAGGACAGGGCTCATGCTGAGGGTCACAATGCCTATTTGTGCCCAACAAGGCCCTCAAGCATGGGAAGGGCCTCATGGGCCACGCTGGATTCTCCTACACTGAACGTTGGAGAATATGCCAACCACAAGATTTCCGGCCATAGTGAAGGAAGAGTTGTGATTTCTGCATAACGTTCACCCCTGGACAGTGATTGGAGTTTAGGTCTAGGTTCTGAAACCCGAAAACCGAGGTTGGGAAGAGATGAAGACCTAAGGACCTGATGGGTACAATGAGCTCAGTGTGTGGCTAGCTGTTGAGCGTAGGTCTGGAGGTGTATGCTCATGCTGTGTCAGACAGGGCATTAGACAGGGTAGACTGTATATTTGGGGTGCCGTCGAGTGGCATTCAGTTGATCCTCATTCGGGTTTCTAGATAGCTCCATAAGGCAACGTTTTTTCTTCTGGAGGGCAGGCAGAGTGCTGCATTGTGGCCCAAGTATTGCCAAACTGTAGGGCTTTTGGGCCAGGGGTGTGAGGACGGTAGTCTGAGAACAGAAGCTAGGCTTAGTTTTTGGGGTGAGGGCACAGAAGGCACACTCTGCAGAGCTGAATCAAGATCTCATGCACCTGAAGCCGGGGCGAATATCAGACGTTTGCTCAGGTTGGAGTTTCTGTCCATGATGGCCCCTTTATAAAGTGGAGCGTCTCAAGAGGCCATGAAGATTTTCCCACAATGGGAGTTGTGAGATGCACCAGACTGCAAAGATTCCTTCTGTGGGACACTTGAGACCTGTTGGATGGCTCTAGGGTGTCCCATATGGAACGACTCCAGAGTAGGGTTCTAAGGATGGATGCCTGGGCAGCCCGCCTCCCATTCTAGTTGTCTCCTAGCAACAAGGCAGGTTTGATCTGCAGGCCCTGGGGGAGAAACCAAGGGGGATGAGTTGACATGGACTCTACCGAGGATAGATCATAATGTGGGTTTAAGTCCATGGAGACCTTGGAATGGGGCGCTTGATCCGGGGCCCTGAAATATTCTCCTAAACAGAGGTTTTTATAGAGCTCCAAAGAGTACATTTCCTATGTGGAGACGAGATTTTTCTATGAGTGCCTCAGTAATCCCCCATATGCTGGTCTTGGTAACCAGGCCTCTGAGGAGAGATGCCTGGAAAAAAAGCAATGGATCTGATTAGGGTCTAAGTGCCTGTCCAGTTCAATCTTATTCTATGGGGATATCTGTCTCTGGGTCTGAGTGGAGGTAGTTTCCTAACTTGTGAAAGATCATCCCTGTTTGTCCTGGGCAGCCAACACTATTGGGATGGCCTCGGGGAGTTTGGAGGTTTCTCCTAATCTATAGGGTTGTGGCCAATGGAAATGGCAGAATTCCCCTGGAGAAGGAAGCCACAGTCCTCAGGTGTGGCTCCAGGGGCCCCAGCTTGGATGGTGTGTGGGCCAGGACTGTGGGGACAGAAGTCTGATAACACAAACTCAGCTTAGGTTTGGGGATGCATGTATGAAGGCTCGATCTACAGACCGTGAGAATTTTCCGGGCTATGAACAAAGGGCGAGTATGTGGCGTTTGCTCAGGCTTTTGTCTCTGGATTTGGTGCCTACGGTGGCCGTGGAATGTCGGAGTGTCCTCAAGGGCCATGGACAAGTCTTTCTCTGGTGATTTGGCCTGATCCCAAGTGGTTGGGATCATTCTGTGGATGGGAAGAGACCTTTCTGTATTTTTTTTTTTACCTCAGGTGTCCCACCAAAGAGGGATACCAGAGCAGAGCCCTGAGTAGAGGTGACTAGACATCTCTAACTCTGGTTGAGATTGGGGGACTAGGGGCTTGGCAAGCCCCATATGTGGGCTGTTGTTCCAGTCACTAAGAGGCTTTACATGAGGATAGGGCTCACGCTGAGGGTCACAATGTGTGTTTGTGCAAATTGTAGCCCTCAGGGATAGGTGGGGCCTCATAGTCCATGCTGCTTTCTCCTACAATGAACGTTGGACCACATTCCAACCACAAGGTTTCTTGCCATGGCGAAGGAGAAGTTCTGATTCTTGTATCACGTTCACTCCTGAGCAGTGAGTGGAGATAAGGTTTAGGTTCTGAAGGTGAAAACTGAGGTTGGGTAGAGATGATGGCCGAAAGCCATTGTGGGTTTGATATGCTCAGTGTACGGCCAGCTGTCTGGGTGTTGGACTGGAGGTCTGCCTTCAGGCTGTGTCAGACAGGGCTTTCGTGCACAGGCTAGATTGTATAATTGGGGTATGGTCGAGTGGCATGCAGGTTGTTACTCATTTGGCGTTTCTGGTTAGCCCTCTAGGGCAACATTTTTCTTCTGGAGGGCAGGCAGAGTGCTGCATTGTGTCTCCAGAATTGCCAAACTGGAGGGGTGTGGCCAGGATTGTGAAGACGGAAGTCTGAGAACACAAGTTAGGCTTAGGTTTCGGGGCGAGAGCACAGCAGGCACACTCTGAAGTGCTGAATCGAGTTCTCGTGCTTCTGAATTCAGGGCGCGGATCAGACTTTGGCTTAGGATGGAGTTTCTGTCCATGATGGCCCCCATTTATGAAGGTGTGGGGCATCATGAGGAAATGGAGGTTTTCTCACAGTGGGATTGTGTGATGCTTCAAACCACATGGATTCATTCTGCGAGACAGTCAAGACAGGTTGGTTGGATTCAAGACGTCCCGTAAAGAAACTCTCTAGAGCAGGGAGGTTTCTCCTAATCTGTAGGGTTGTGGCCAATGGAATGGGAAGAATTTCCTTGGAGAGGGCAGGCACAGTCCTGAGGTGTGGCTCCAGGGCCCTCAGCCTGGAGGGTGTGTGGGACAGGGATGTCAGGATAGAAGTCTGAAAACACGGTTTGGGGACGTAGGTATGGCAGGCCCGATCTACAGACTATGAGGAGATTTTTTTTGCGCTATGACCTAAGGGTGAGGCTTATGTCTCTGGATTTTGTGTCAATAGTGGCCGTGGAATGTCGGGCTGGCCTCATGGGCCATGGAGGTGTCTTTCTCTCTGGGGATGGCCTGATCCCAAGTGATTGGGGTCATTCTGTGGGTGGGAGGAAACCTTTCTGTGTTTACTTACCTCAAATGTCCCACCAAAGAGGGATTCCAGAGCAGAGCCCTGAGTAGGGGTGACTAGATGTCTCTACCTCTGGTTAAGATTGGGTGACTTGGGGCATGGCAGGCCCCATATGTGGGCTCCTGGTCCAGCCACTGAGAGGCTTTACTTGAGGACAGGGTTCAAACTGAGGGTCCCAATGTGTGTTTGTGCCCACCGCAGCTCTTAATCATGGGCCGGGCCTCAGGGTCCCTACACTACCTTCAGGGGCCCTATTACTACTCCTGTAGGCCCTACAGGGGTCCTACACTGAACTTTGGATAAGATGCCAACCACAAGATTCTGGCGAGAGGGATGGAGGAGTTATGATTTCTGCATCACGTTCACCCATGGGAAATGTGTAGAGATAAGGTCTAGGTTTCTGTAGCCTGAAAACCAGGTTGGAAAGAGATGGCAACCTAAGGCCATGGCGCTTCAGATGTTCTAAGTGTATGGCAAGCTGTCTGGGTGTCGGTTGGGAATTCAGGCCTCAGGTTGTGTCAGACAGGGCATTAGTGCACAGGCTAGACTATATAATTGGTGTACAGTTGAGTGGCATGCAGGTTTATCCTCATTTGAGGTTTCTGGGTAGACCCATAGGGTAACGTTTTTCTTCTAGAGGGCAGGCAGAGTGCAGCACTGTGTCATCGGAAATCCCAAATGGGAGGGCGTGTGGTCCAGGAGAGTGAGGACGGAAGTCTGAGAACACTAGATATGCTTAGGTTTTGGGGTGAGGGCACAGCAGTTGCACTCTGAAGATCTTAATCAAGATCTCGTGCATTGAAGTCAAGGCGAAGATCAGCCATTGGCTCAGGTTGGAGTTTCTTTCCATGATCCGCCTTCAGGACGATTGGGGGCATCATGTGACCTTGGAACCATTCCATGATATGAGTTGTGAGGTGGTCCATTAACAAGGACTCCTGTGGGACAGTCGACACCTGTTGGATGGCTCAAGGATGTCCCATAAGGAAAGACGCAAGACAGGGTTCTAAGGGTTCTAAGGATCTCTAAGGAGAGATGCCTGGTAACCAAAGCAATAGATCCGATAGGTGCCTATGGGCCTGCTCGTTCCTTTTTACCTCTGGGGACATCAGTCTATGGGTCTTAGTGGCGGTAGGTGCTCAGATGGGCCAAGATTGCCCCTGCTTGTCCTGAGAAGCCACAAATATTGGGATGGCCTCAGGGACTTTGGTGGTTTATCCTATTAGTAGGTTTGTGGCCATTGGAATGGGCACATACAATTCCCTTGGAGAGGGCAAGCACAGTCTTCATGTTTGCCTCCAGGGGCCTGAGCCTGTAGAGTGTTTAGGCCTGAAAACCGAGATTGAGAAGAGATGACGAACTAAGGCCATGACGGGTCTGATGTGCTCAGTGTGCGGCCAGCTGTCTGGGTGGGAACAGGAGGTCCAGGCTCAGGCTGTGCAAGAAAGGCCATTAGTGCCCAGGTCAGCCTATATATTGGGGTACAGCCGAATGGCGTGCAGGATGATCCTCATTTGGGGTTTCTGGGTAGCCCCAGAGGGCAATGTTTTGCTTCTGGAGGGCAGGCAGAGTGCTGCATTGTAGTTCTGGATTGCCAAATTGGAGGGTTTGTGGGCCAGTAGTCTGAGGACGGAAGTCTAGGAACCCAAGCTAGGCCTAGGTTTCTGGATGAGGATATGGCAAGCACTATCTACAGACCTGAATCGAGTTCACGTGCATCTGAAGTCAGGGCGAGGTTCAGACGATCGCACAGGTTGGACAATCTGTTCCTGATGGCCCCTTCTTGACGGGGGGGTGGATCACGAGGCCATGGGGGTTTTCTCACGATGGTAGTTGTGAGAAGCTCCCAACTGCAAAGATTCTTCTGCAGGACAATTGAGACCTGTTGATTGGCTCCAGGACAACGATTCCGAGCAGGGTTCTAAGGATGGATGGCTGGGTTCCCCACCACGCATTCCAATTGTCTACAAGCAACAAGACAGGTTAGATCTGCTGGATCTGGGGGAGCAACCGAGGTGGCTGAGTTGAAATGGACTCTCCCGTGGATGTGTCCTAATATGATTTTGTGTCTATGGAGACCGTGGAATGAAGCGGTGGCACTGGGGCCCTGAAGGGTTCTCCTAAAGAGAGGCTTTCACAAAGCTCCATCGTGCAAGTTTCCCATGTGTAGATGAGATTTGTTCTGATGGGTGAGTCAAGAAACAGCCATATGCTGTTATTGAAATCCAGATCTCTGAGGAGAGATGCCTGGAAACCAAAGCAATGGATCCGATAGGTGCCAAGGGGCATGTTCGTGCCTTTTTACCTCTGGGGACATCATTCTACGGGTCTGAGTGCCGGTAGGTGCTCAGATGGGCCCTGATTGCCCCTGTTTGTCCTGGGAAGCTGCATATATTGGGATGGCCTCAGGGACTTTGGAGGTTTATCCTATTAGTAGGGTTGTGGCCATTGGAATGGGCACACACAATTCCCTTGGAGAGGGCAAGCACAGTCGTCAGGTTTGGCTCCAGGGGCCTGAGCCTGTAGGGTGTGTAGGCCACGGCTGTTTGGAAAGTTTTCCAAAAACACAAACTCGGCTTATGTTTCGGGTCATAGGTATGGCAGGACTGATCTACAGACCATGAGGAGAACTCTTCGGGATATGAAAAAAGGACGAGTGTGAGGTTCTTGTCAAGTTTTTGTCGCTGGATATCGTGTCACTCATGGTCGTGAAATTTCCGGGTGACTTCATGGGAAATGGACGAGTCTTACTCTCTGGGGGTTTGGCCCCGTCCAAAGAGTTTGGGGTCATTCTGTGGGATGGAAGAAGTCCGTTGTTCTGTTGTTGTTGATTTGTTTTGTTTTGTTTTTCAACCTCAGGTGTCCCTCAAATGAGGGATTCCAGAGTAGAGCCCTGGGGAGGGGCGACTGGTCAACCAGAAATCTGGTTCAAAATTTGGTCTTAGGGACATGTCAAGCCCATTATGACATCTAATGTTCCAGCCACTGAGAGGACCTACTAGAGGACAGGACTCACACTGAGGGTCACAATGCATGTTTATGCCCTCGACGCACTCAAGAATGTGCGGGGCCTCAGGGTGAATGCTGGTTTCTCCTACACTGAACGTTGGACAACATGCCAACTATAAGGTTTCTTGCCATGGGTAAGGAAGAGTTCTGATATCTGCATCACAGTGACCCGTGGGCCGTGATTGGAGATAAGGTCTAGGGTCTGAAGCCTGAAACTGAGGTAGGGAAGAGATGATGACCTAAGGCCATGGCGGGTCTGATGTGCTCAGTGTGCGGTCAGCTGTCTGGGTGTTGGTCACGAGGTCCGGGCTCAGGTTGTCAGAGTGCCTTAGTGCCCAGATTAGACTATATATTTCGGGTGCCTTCGAGTGACGTGTAGGTTCTTATCTGAAGAACTCTTCAGGATATGAAGAACGAGCGAGTCTGAGGCGCGGTATATCGCTTTTGTCTCTGGATTTTGTATCAGCCATGCCCGTGGAATGTTGGAGAGGCATCATGGTCCATGGACGAATCTTGCTCTCTGTGGATTTGGCCCGATCCCAATTGTTTTTCGTTAATCTGTGGGATGGGAGGACTCCCTTCAGGTTTTTTACCTCAGGTGTCACACCAAAAGAGGAATTCCAAAGCAGAGCCCTGGGGAAGAGTGAAGGGACAACCCGAACTATGGTTAAAAATTGGGGCATAGGGGCATAGCTAGCCCAATATGCTGACTCTCCATCCAGCCACTGAGAGGCCTTCCCTGAGGACTGGGTTCAGGCTGAGGGTCACAATGTGTGTTTGTGACCAATGTGGCCCGCAAGCATGGGCGGGGCCTCATGGACCACACTGGTTTCAACGACACTGAACCTTGGACAACATGCCAACCACATGGTTTCTTTCTATGGGGAAAGAGTTCTGATTTCTGCATTGTTTTCAAACCCAGGCCGTGATTGGAAATAAGGTCTAGGTTCTGAAGCCTGAAAACCGAAGTTGAGAAGAGATGACGACCTAAGGCCATGGCGGGTCCGATGTGCTCAGTGTGCGGCCAGCTGTCTGGGTGGGGCCAGGAGATCCAGGCTCAGGCTGTGTCAGAAAGGGCATTAGTGACCTGCTCAGCCTATATATTTGGGGTACAACCGAATGGCGTGCAGGTTGATCCTCATTTGGGGTTTCTGGGTAGCCCCAGAGGGCAATGTTATTCTTCTGGAGGGCACGCAGAGTGCTGCATTGTTTTTTCTGGATTGACAAACTGGAGGGCTTGTGGGCCAGTAGTCTGAGGACGGAAGTTTGAGAACCCAAGCTAGGCCAAGGTTTCTGGGTGAGGATATGGCAGGCACAATCTACAGACCTGAATCGTGATCTCGTGCATCTGAAGTCAGGACTAGGATTAGACTATCGCTCAGGTTGGACATTCTGTCCCTGATGGCCCCTTCTTGAAAGGGGGGTGGATCACGAGGCCATGGGGGTTTTCCCACGATGGGGATTCTGAGAAGCTCCCAACTGCAAAGATTCTTCTGCAGGACAATTGTGACCTGTTGGTTGGCTCCAGGACAACGATTCTGAGCAGGGTTCTATGGATGGATGGCTGGGTATCCCACCTTCATTCTAATGGTCTCCAAGCAACAAGAAAGGTAAGATCTGCTGGATCTGGGGGAGCAACCGAGGAGTCTGAGTTGAAATGCACACTCCGGGGAATGAGTCCTAATATGATTTTGTGTCTATGGAGACTTTGGAATGAAGGGGTGGCACTGGAGCCGTGAAGTGTTCTCCTAAAGAGAGGCTTTCACACACCTCCATCGTGCAAGTTTCCCATGTGTATATGAGATTTGTTCTGATGGGTGAGTCAAGAAACAGCCATATACTGATATTGAAATCCAGGCCTATGAGGAGAGATGCCTGGAAACCAAAGCAATTGATCCGATAGGTGCCTAGCGGCCTGTTCGTTCCTTTTTAACTCTGGGGACATCAGTCTACGGGTCTGAGTGCAGGTAGGGGCTCAGATGGGCCCAGATTGCCCCTTTTTGTCCTGGGAAGCCACAAATATTGGGATGGCCTCAGGGACTTTGGAGTTTTATCCTCTTAGTAGGGTTGTGAACATTGGAATGGGCACATACAATTTCCTTGGAGTCGGTAAGCACAGTCGTCAGGTTTGGCTGCAGGGGCCTGAGCCTATAGGGTTTGTACGCCAGGGCTTTGGACAGTTGTCTGAAAACACAAACTCTGCTTATGTTTCGGGTCACAGGTATGGCAGGACTGATGTACAGACCATGAGGAGAACTCTTCGGGATATGAAAAAAGGGCGAGTGTGAGGCTCTTGCTCAAGTTTTTGTCGTTGGATATTGTGGCACTCATGGTCGTGAAATTTCCGGGTGACTTCATGGGAAATGGATGAGTCTACTCTCTGGGGGTTTGGCCCCTTCCAAAGAGTTTGGGGTCATTCTGTGGGATGGAAGAATTCCGATGGATGAAGTCCGTTGTTCTGGTGTTTTTGATTTGTTTTGTTTTGTTTTTCAACCTCAGGTGTCCCACCAAATGAGGGATTCCAGAGTAGATCACTGGCGAGGGGCGACTGGACAACCAGAAATCTGGTTAAAAATTGGGGCCTAGGGACATGTCAAGCCCATTATGACATCTAATGTTCAGGCAAACTGAGAGGACGTACTAGAGGACAGGACTCACGCTTAGGGTCACAATGAGTGTTTATGCCCTCGCCGCACCCAAGAATGGGCGGGGCCTCAGGGTGAATGCTGTTTTCTCCTACACTGAACGTTGGACAACATGCCAACCACAAGGTTTCTTGCCATGGGTAAGGAAGTGTTCTGATTTCTGCATCACAGTGCCCCGTGGGCAGTGATTGGAGATAAGGTCTAGGTTCTGAAGCCTGAAAACTGAGGTAGGGAAGGAATGATGACCTAAGGCCATGGCGGGTCTGATGTGCTCAGTGTGCGGTCAGCTGTCTGGGTGTTGGTCACCAGGTCCAGGCTCAGGTTGTCAGACTGTGCATTAGTGCCCAGGTTAGACTATATATTTTGGGTGCATCGAGTGCCGTGTAGGTTCTGATCTGAAGAACTCTTCAGGATATGAAGAATGAGCGAGTCTGAGGCACGTGCTCAGGCATTTGTCTCTGGATTTTGTATCAGCGATGGCCGAGGAATGTTGGGGAGGCCTCATGGGCCATGGACGATCCTGCTCTCTGTGGATTAGGCCCGATCCCAATTGCTTTTCGTCAATCTGTGGGATAGGAGGTCTTCTTTCACGTTTGTTACCTCAGGTGTCCCACCGAAAGTGGAATTCCAAAGCAGAGCCCTGGGGAAGAGTGAAGGGACAACCTGCACTATGGTTAAAAATTGGGGCCTAGGGGCATGGCAAGCCCAATATGCTGTCTCTCCATCCAGCCACTGAGAGGCCTTACCTGAGGACTGGGCTCAGGCTGAGGGTCACAATGTGTGTTTGTGACCAATGTGGCTCGCAAGCATGAGCGGGGCCTTATGGGCCACACTGTTTTCAAGGACACTGCACCTTAGACAACATGGCAACCACAAGGTTTTTTGCCATGGGAAAGAGTTCTGATTTCTTCATCATTTTCATACCCGGGCCGTGATTGGAGATAAGGTCTAGGTTCTGAAGCCTGAAAACCGAGGTTGAGAAGAGATGACGATCTAAAGCCTAGGCGGGTCAGATGTGCTCAGTGTGCGGCCAGCTGTCTGGGTGGGGCCAGGAGGTCCAGGCTCAGGCTGTGTCAGAAAGGGCATTAGTGCCCAGGTCAGCCTATATATTTGGTTTACAACTGAATGTCGTGCAGGTTGATCCTCATGTGGGATTTCTGGGTAGCCCCAGAATGCACTGTTTTTCTTCTGGAGTGCAGGCAGAGTGCTGCATTGTAGTTCTAGATTGCCAAACTGGAGGGCTTGTGGGCCAGTAGTGTGAGGACGGAAGTCTGAGAACCCAACTAGGCCTAGGTTTCTGTGTGAGGATATGGCAGGCACAATCTACAGACCTGAATCGAGATCTCGTGCATCTGAAGTCAGGGCGAGGATCAGACGATCGCTCAGGTTGGACGTTCTGTCATTCTGTGGGATGGAATAAATCCGTTTTTGTTGTTGTTGTTGTTGTTGTTTTGTTTTTTTTTTTTCAAACTCAGTTGGCCCACTAAATGAGGGATTCCAGAGTAGAGCCCTGGGGAGGGGCGATTGGACAACCAGACATCTGGTTTAAATTTGGGGCCTAGGGTCATGTCAAGCCATTATGGCACCTAATGGTCTAGCCACTGAGAGGAGGACGTACTAGAGGACAGGACTCACGCTGAGGGTAACAATGCGTGTTTATCCCCTCGTTGCACTCAGGAATGGGCGGGGTCTCAGGGTGAATGCTGGTTTCCCCTACACTGAACGTTGGACAACATGCCAACCATAAGGTTTCTTGCCATGAGTAAGGAAGAGTTCTGATTTCTGCATCATACTCTCCCCTGGGCAGTGATTGGAGATAAGGTCTAGGTTCTGAAGCCTGAAAACTGAGGTAGGGAAGAGATGATGACCTAAGGCCACGGTGGGTCTTATGTGTGCTCAGGGTGCGGTCAGCTGTCTGTCTGTGTGTTGCTCAGGAGGTCCCGGCTCAGGGTGTGTCAGACAGTGCATTACTGTCCAGGTTAGACTATATAATTTGGGTACATTCGAGTGCCATGTAGGTTTATTCTCATTTAATGTGCCCAGGCAGCTCATTGGGCAATATTTTGTTTCTAGAGGACAGGCAGAATGCTGCAATGATGGTCCGGAATTGCCAAACTTGTGGGCTTCGGGGCCAGGAGTGTGAGGACGGAAGTCTGAAAACACAAGCTAGACTTGGGATTCAGGGCGAGGGCCCGGCATGTACCTCCAGAAGATCTGAAGGAATATCTCATGCATCTGAAGTCACAGCGAGGATCAGACGGTGGCTCAGCTTGGATTTTTTGTTCATGACGGCCCCTTCATGAAGGGAGCCGAATCTCGAGGCCGTGGAAATTTTCCCACGTTTGGAGTGGTGGAAGGCCCCCTCCTAGGATTCCTTCTGCGGGAAATTGAGACCTGTTGTACAGCTCCAGGACATCCCATATGGATGAGTCCAGACCAACGTTCGAGGATGGATGCCTGGGAAGCCCGCCTCGCATTCCAATTGTATCCTAGGGACCAGACAGTTTAGATCTGATGGCTCTGCGGGAGCAACCGGGGTGGCTGAGATGAAATGGACTGTCCTGAGGATGGATCTAATGTGTGTTTGTGTCCATGAGGGCATTGGAATGGGGCACCGTGACCCTGAAGTATTCTCCTAAGCTTTTGACATAGCTCCCATGCACAAGTATCCTTGTGGAGACGAGTTTGGTTCTGATGGGTGCCTCAGGAAAATCCCTATGCTTGTATTGGAATCCAGGCTTTTTGAGGAGACAAGCCTGTACACCAAAGCAATAGATCCTATTTTGGCCTAGGGTCCTGTCTGGTTCAAGCTTCTTCTATGGGGACATCCATCTAGGTTATGAGTGGAGGTAGATGCTCAGTTGGTGACAGACTGACCTTTTTTGTCCCGGGCGACCTATACTATTGGGATGGCCTCAGGGACTTTGGAGGGTTCTCCTAATTTGTACGATTTTGGACAATGGAATGGGCAGAATTCCCATGGATTGGGTAGGCACAGTCCTAATGTGTGGCTCCAGGGTCCCCAGGCTGGATGGTGTGTGGCCCAGGACTTTGAGGACAGAAGTCTGAAAATACAAACTCAGCTTATGTTTGGGGACGTAGGTATGGCAGGCCCGATCTACAAACCATGAGAAGACATCTTCAGGATATGAAGATAGTGCGAGTCTCAGGCGCTTTCTCAGGCTTTTGTCTCTGGAGTTTGTTTCAGCGATGGCCGTGGAATGTCGAGGAGGCCTCATAGGCCATGGACGAATCTTGCTCTCTGTGGATATGGCCCAATCCCAATTGTTTTTCGTCAATCTGTTGGATGGATTAACTCCTCTCAGGGTTGTTACCTCAGGTGTCCCACCAAAAGAGGAGTTCCAAGACAGAGCCCTGGGGAAGAGTGAAGGGACAACCCGAACTACTGTTAAAAATTGGGGTAGGGGCATGGCAAGCCCAATATGCTGTCTCTTCATCCAGCCACTGAGAGGCCTTACCTGAGGAGACTGGGCTAAGGCTGAGGGTCACAATGTGTGTTTGCCACCTATGTGGCCCGTGAGCAATGGCGGGGCCTCATTGGACACACTGGTATCCACTACACTGAACATTATACAACAAGCCTACCATAAGGTTTCTTGCCATCGGGAAAGAGTTCTGATTTCTGCATCATTTTCAAACATGGGCAGTGATTGGAGATTAGGTCTAGTTTCTAAATCCTGAAAACCGAGGCTGGGAAGAGATAACGACTAAGGCAATGGCTGGTCCGATGTGCTCAGTGAGCGGCCAGCTGTATGGGTGGGGCCAGGAGTTCCAGGCTCAGCCTCTGTCAGAAAGGGCATTATTGCCCAGTTCAGCCTATATATTTTGGGTACACCCAAGTGGCGTGCAGGTTGATCTTCATTTGGGGTTTCTGGGTAGCCCCAGAAGGCAATGTTTTTCTTTGGAGGGCAGGCAGAATGCTGCATTATAATTCTGGATTGCCAAACTGGAGGGCTTCTGGGCCATTAGTGTGAGGATGGAAGTCTGAGGACACAAGCTAGGCTTAGGTTTCTGGGTGAGGACATGGCAGGCACAATCTACAGATCTGAACCGGTATCTCGCGCTTCTGAAGTCATCGTGAGGATCAGACGATCGCTCAGGTTGGACCTTATGTCCCTGAGAGCCACTTCATGAAGGCGGGGTGATCACGAGGCAATGGTGTTTTCTCACGATGGGAGTTGTGAGAAGCTCCCAACTTCAAAGATTCTTCTGCAGGACAATTGAGACCTGTTGGCTGGCTCCAGGCTAACGATTCCGAGCAGGGTTCTAAGGATGGATGGCTGGGTAGCCCACCTCGCATTCCAATTGTCTCCTAGCAACAAGACAAGTTAGATCTGCTGGATCTCGCGGAGCAACAGAATACGCTGAGTTGAAATGGACTCTCGTGTGGATGGGTCCTAATGTGTTTTTGTGTCTATGGATACCTTGAAATGATGCGATGGCACTGGGGCCATGAAGGGTTCTCCTAAACAGAGGCTTTGACATCACTCCCACGTGCAAGTTTCCCATGTGTAAATGAGATTTGTTCTGGTGGGTGAGTCAAGAAACAGCCATATGCTGGTACTGAAATCCAGGCCTCTGAGGAGAGATGCCTGGAAACCAAAGCAAAGGATCCGATTAGGGCCTAGGGGCCTGTTCGTTCCTTTTTACCTCTCGGGATATCAGTCTACAAGTCTGAGTGCAGGTAGGTTCTCAGATGGGCTCAGATTTCTACTGTTTGTCCTGCGAAGCCACCACTATTGGGATGGCCTCAGGGACTTTGGAGATTTATCCAATTAGTAGCGTTGTGGCCATTGGAATGGGCACACAGAATTCCCTTGGAGAGGGCAAGTACAGTCCTCAGCTTGGCTCCAGGGGCCTAAGCCTGTAGGCTGTGTAGGCCAGGGCTGTTTGGACAGTTGTCTGAAAAAACACAAATTCGGCTTAAGTTTCGGGTCATAGGTATGGCAGGACTGATCTACAGACCATGAGGAGAACTCTTCGTGATATGAAAAAAGGGCGAGTGTGAGGCTCTTGCTCAAGTATTTATCTCTGGATATCATGGCATTCATGGTCATCAAATTTCTGTGTGACTTAATGGGAAATGGATGAGTCTTACTACCTGGGGGTTTGGCCCAATCCAAAGAGTTTGGGGTCATTCTGTGGGATGGAAGAAGTCCGTTTTTTTTTTGTTGTTGTTGTTTTTTTTTTGTTTTGTTTTTCAACCTCAGGGGTCCCACCAAATGAGGGATTCCAGAGTAGAGCCCTGGGGAGGGGCGACTGGACAACCAGAAATCTGGTTAAAAATTGGGGCCTAGGGACAGCTAGACTTGGGTTTCAGGGCGAGGGCACAGCATGTATCCCCTGAAGATCTGAAGCAATATCTCATGCATCTGAAGTCACAGCGAGGATCAGACGTTGGCTCAGCTTGGATTTTCTGTTCATGACGGCCCCTTCATAAAGGGAGCCGAATCTTGAGGCCGTGGAGGTTTTCCCACGTTGGGAGTGGTGGGATGCCCCCTCCAAGGATTCCTTCTGCGGGATAATTGAGACCTGTTGGACAGCTCCAGGACATCCCATATGGATGAGTCCAGACCAACGTTCGAGGATGGATGCCTGGGAAGCCCGCCTCGCATTCCAATTGACTCCTAGCGACAAGACAGTTTAGATCTGATGGCTCTGCGGGAGCAATCGGGGTGGCTGAGTTGAAATGGACTTTCCTGTGGATGGGTCTAATGTGTGTTTGTGTCCATGAGGGGAATTGGAATGGGGCGGTGGCACCGGGACCCTGAAGTATTCTCCTAAGCTTTTGACATAGCTCTCATGCACAAGTTTCCTTGTGGAGACGAGGTTTGTTCTGATAGGTGCCTCAGGAAAACCCCAATGCTTCTATTGGAATCCAGGGTTTTGAGGAGACATGCCTGTAAACCAAAGCAATGGATCCTATTTTGGCCTAGGGTCCTGTCTGGTTCAATCTTCTTCTCTGGGGACATCCTTCTAGCGTATGAGTGGAGGTAGATGCTCAGCTGGTGTCAGACTGACCTTTTTTGTCCCGGGCGACCTATACTATTGGGATAGCCTCAGGGATTTTGGAGGCTTCTCCTAATTTTTACGATTTTAGACAATGGAATGGGCAGAATTCCCATGGATTGGGTAGGCACAGTCCAAATGTGTGGCTCCACGGTCCCCAGCCTGGCGGGTGTGTGGCCCAGGACTTTGAGGATACAAGTCTGAAAACACAAACTCAGCTTATGTTTGGGGACGTAGGTATGGCAGGCCCGATCTACAAACCATGAGAAGACATCTTCAGGATATATGAAGATAGTACGAGTCTGAGGCGCTTGCTTAGGCTTTTGTCCATAGATTTTGTTTCAGCGATGGCCGTGGAATGTCGAGGAGGACTCATGGGCCATGGACGAATCTTGCTCTCTCTGGTTTTGGCCCGATCCCAATTGTTTTTCATCAATCTGTTGGATGGAGGACTCCTTTCAGGGTTGTTACATCAGGTGTCCACCAAAAGAGGAATTCCAAAGCAGAGCCCTGGGGAAGAGTTAAGGGACAACACGAACTATGGATAAAAATTGGGGCCCAGGGGCATGGCAAGCCCAATATGCTTTCTCTTCATCCAGCCACTGAGAGGCCTTACCTGAGGACTGGGCTAAGGCTGAGGGTCACAATGTGTGTTTGCTACCTATCTGGACCGCGAGCAATGGCGGGGCCTCAAGGGACACACTGGTTTCCACTACACTGAACGTTGGACAACAAGCCAACCACAAGTTTTCCTGCCATCGGGAAGGAGTTCTGATTTCTGCATCATTTTCAAACCTGGGCAGTGATTGGAGATAAGGTCTAGGTTCTGAAGCCTGAAAAATGAGGTTGGGAAGGGATAACGACCTAAGGCCATGGGGGGTCTGAAGTTCTCAGTTTGTAGCCAGCTGTCTGGGTGGGCCTAGGAGGTCCAGGCTCAGGCTGTGTCAGAAAGGGCATTATTGCCCAGGTCATCCTATATATTTTGGGTATAGCCAAGTGTCGTGCAGGTTGATCTTCATTTGGGGTTTCTAGGTAGCCCCAGAGGGCAATGTATTTCTTCTGCAGGGCAGGCAGAGTGCTGCATTGTAGTTCTGGTTGCCAAACTGGAGGGCTTGTGAGCCAGTAGTCTGTGGACAGAAGTCTGAGGACACAAGCAAGGCTTAGGTTTCTGGGTGAGGAAATGGCAGGCACAATCTACAGACCTGAACCGAGATCTCGTGCATCTGAAGTCAGGGTGAGGATCAGACGATCACTCATTTGGACCTTATGTCCCTGATGGGCCCCTTTATGAAGGGGGGGGGATCATGTGGCCATGGGGATTCTCTTACGATGGGAGTTCTGAAAAGCTCCCAACTGCAAAGATTCTTCTGCAGGACAATTGAGACCTGTTGGTTGGCTCCAGGCCAACGATTCCGAGCAGGGTTTTAAGGATAGATGGCGGGGTAGGCCACCTCCCATTCCAATTGTCTCCTAGCAACAAGACAAGTTAGATCTGCTGGATCTCGCGGGGCAACCGAATACGCTCAGTTGAAATGGACTCTCCTGTGGATGGGTCCTAATGTGTTTTTGTGTCTATGGAGACCTTGTAATGGGGCAGTGGCACACAGGCCCTGAAGGATTCTCCTAACTGGAGGTTTTGAGATATCTTCAAAGGATAATTTTCCCATGTGGAGAAGAGATTTGTTCTGATTGCTGCCTCATGAAATCCCCATATGCTAATATCGGAAACCAGGCCTCTGAGGAGAGATACCTGTAACCGAAAGCAATGAATCTGATTCAGGCCTAGGGGCCTGTCTGATTCAATCTTCTTCTCTGGGGACATCCATCTACGCTGAGTAGAGGTAGATGCTCAGCAGTTTCAGATGACCCTTGTTTGTCCTGGGCGGCCTACATTATTGGGAAGTCCTTGTGGACTCTGGAGGTTTTTCCTAATTTGTACGATAGTGGACAATGGAATGGGCAGAATTCCCGTGGTATGGACAGGCACAGTCCTGATATGTGGCTCCAGGGGCCCCAGCCTGAAGGGTCTGTGGGCCAGGAATGTGGGGACAGAAGTCTGAAAACACAAACTCGGCTTAGGTTTGGGAAGGAGGTATGGCAGGCCCGATCTACAGACCGTGAGGAGAACTCTTCGGGATACGACAAAAGAGCGAGTGTGAGGCGCTTGCTCAGACTTTTGTCTCTGGATTTGTTGTCAACGATGGCTGTGGAATCTCGGGGAGCCCTCATGGGCCATGGACGAGAATTCCTCTCTGTGAATTTGGTCCAATCCCAATTGTTTCGGGTCAATCTGATGGATGGATGTGTCCTTTTAGATATGTTACCTCAGGTGTCCCATCAAAAGAGGGATTCCAAAGCAGAGCTCTGGGGAGGGATAAATGGACAACCCAAACAATCCAATTGGGGTGAGGTCGAGAACCGAGCAGGTTGATCCTCATTTGGGGTTTATGGAGATCCCATAGAGCAACGTTTTTCTTCTGGAGGGCAGCATAGGGCTGCATTTTGGTTCCAGAATTCCAAGTCTTGAGGACATGTTTGCCAGAAGTGTGAGGAAGGAAGTCTGAAAACACAAGGTAGCACGAGGTTTGGGCCCACTGTGCAGAGGCTGAATCGAGATCTCCTGCAAATGAGGTCAGGGCGAGTATCAGATGTTGCCTCAAGCTGGAGTTTGTGTCCATGACGGCCCCTTCCTGAAGGGGGTGTGGGCTTCATGAGGCCAGGGAGGTTTACCCACGCTGGGAGTTGTGAGCTGCTCCAAACTTCAAAGTTTCCTTCTTCAGGACAGTTGAGTACTATTGGATGGTTCCAGGATGCCCCATACAGAAAGACTCGAGAGCAGGGGCCTAAGCATGGATGCCTAGAAACGCCAACTCACCTTCCCATTGCCTGGTCGAGACAAGGCACGCTCAATCTGCGGGCTCTTGGGTGAGCTGCCCAGAAGGCTGAGTTTAAATGGACTTTCCTGAGGATGAGTCATAATGTGGGTTGGTGGCCATGGAGACCTTGGAATGTGGCAGTAGCTAAGGGACTCTGCAGGATTCTCCAACCTGAAGGGTTTGACACAACTCCAACAAGGAAGCTTTCCATGTGGAGATGAGAGGTGTTCTGTCTGGTACCTCAGTATAGCCCCATATGCTGGTCTTCGAACCCAGGCCTCTGAGGAGTGATACCTGGACACCAAAGCAAGAGTTCATAATAGGGCCTAGGGGCCTGTCTGGTTCAATCTTCTGTCTCTGCGGATATCAGTCTGTGTGTCTGCATGGAGGTAGTAGTTGCTCAGCTGGTGTCATAATGCCCCTGTTTGTTCAGTGCGGCTTGCGGTAGTGGGATGTCCTTGGGGACCTTGAGGTTTCTACTATTTTGTAGAGTTGTGGCCAATGGAACGGGCAATTTCTTAGGAGAGAGCAGGCACAGTTCTGTGGTGTGGCTCCAGAGACCCCAGCCTGGAGGCGGTGTGGGCCACGGCTGTGCAGACAGACATCCAAAAACCCAAACTCAGCTCAGGTTTGGGGCCGAGGTTATGGCAGGCCTGATCTACAGTCCGTGAGGGGAGCTCCTCTGGATATGAAAGAAGGGTGAGAGGGAGGCAGTCGCTCAGTCTTTTGTCTCTGGATATTTTGTCCACAATGGCCGTTTAATGTAGGAGTTGCCTCATGGGTCGTAGAAGTCTCCCTCTCTGGTAGTTTGTCCAGCCCCCAAGAGTTTGGGGTCATTCTGTGGGAAGGGAAGAGTCCTGTTTTCTGCTTCATGTGTCCCCCCCCCCCCAGTAGAGGGATTCTGGAGCATAGCAGTGGGTACTGACAACTGGAATACTCGCTCTCTGGTTAAGCCTGGGGGGCCTATGGATATGACAAGCCCCATATGCAGGATCTTGGTCCAGCCACTGAGAGGCGTTACTTTAATACGGGACTCACGCTACAGGTCACAATGCATGTCTGTGCCCTAGGCGGCCCTCAAGCACTGGCGTGGCCTTTCCGACAATGCAGGTTTTCCCACATTGAACGTTGGACAACATGCCAACCACAAGGTTTCTGGCCATGGGGAAGGAGGAATTCTAATTTCTGCATCACGTTCACCCCTGGGCAGTGATTGGAGATAAGGTCTAGGTTCTGAAGCCTGCAAACCGAGGTTGGGAAGAGATGACGAACTACAGCCATAGCGGGTCCCTTGTGTCCAGGTTGGAGCCAGCTGTCTAGGTGTTGTTTGGGATGTCTTGTCTCAGGCTGTGCCAGACAGGGCATTCGTATTCAGGGTAGGCTGTATAATTGCTTTACAGTCGAGTGGCATGCATTAGATAATCATTTGGGGTTTCTTATTAGCAGCATAGGGCAAAGGTTTTCTTCTGGAGGGCAGGCAGAGTGCTGCATTGTGGCTTCGGAATTCCCAAACTGGAGGGCTTGTGGGTCAGGAGAGTGAGGACGGAAGTCTGAGAACACAAGCAAGGCTTAGGTTTCGGGGAATGGACATGGCATGCACACTCTGCAGAGCTGAATTGCGATCTCATGAGTCTGAAGTCAGGTCGAGGATCAGACTTTGGCTCAGGTTGGAGTTTCTGTCCATGTGGCCCCTTCATGAAGGGGGGGACATTATGAGGCCATGGGGGGGTTTTCCCACTACTAGTGTTGTGAGATGCTCCAAACCGCAAGGATTCCTTCTGTGGGACAATTAAGATTTGTTGGATGGCTCCAGGACGTCTCATAAGGTATTTTTCCAGAACAGGGTTCTAAGTATGGATGCCTGGGCAGACAGCCTCAATTCCAATTGTCTCCTAGCAACAAGAAACGTTTGATCTGCTGGCTTGGGGTAGCATCAGAGGGGGCTGAGTAGGAATGGACTTTCCTGAGGATGGTCTTAATGTTGGTTTGAGTCCATTGAGACCTTGGTATGGGGCAGTGGCACCAGGGCCCTGAAGGAATCTCTTAACCAGAGGTTATAACAAAGCTCCAATGAGCAAGTTTTCCATGGGGAGACGAGATTTGTTCTTATTGGTGCCTCAGGAAACCACCATTTGCTGGTATTGGAAATGAGGCCTCTGAGGATAGATGCCTGGAAACCAAAGCAATGGATCTGATTAGGGCCTAGGGGCCTGTCCGGTTCAATATTCTTCTCTGGGGACATCTTTTGTCTGAGTGGAGGTAGTTGCTCAGCTGGTTTGAGATCACACCTGTTTTTCCTGGGCGGCCTACACTATTGGGATGGCCTCGGTAACTTTGGAGGTTTTTCCTAATTTGCAAGGTTGTGGCCAATGGAATGGGAAGAATTCTCTTGAAAGGGAAGCACAGTCCTGAGGTGTGGCTCCAGGGACCCAAGTGTGGAGCGTGTGTGGTCCAGGGCTATTTGGACAAAAGTCGGAAAACACAAACTCCACTTAGGTTTGGGTCTGTAGGTATGGCCGGCCCGATATATAGACCGTGACGAGAACTCTTCGGGATATGAACAAAGGGCGAAAGTGAGGTGCTTGCTCATGCTTATTTTTTTCTGGATATGTGTCACCGATTGCCATGGAATGTCCGGGTGTCCTCATGGGCTATCGATGAGGCTCCCTTTCTGGGGATTTGACCCAAACCAAGAGTTTGGGGTCATTCTTTGGGAAGGGAGGAGGCCTTTCTGTGTTTGTTTGTTTGTTTGTTTGTTTGTTTGTTTTTACCTCAGGTGGACCACCAAAAGAGGGATTCCACAGCAGAATCCCGGGGAGGGGAGACTGGACAACCAGAACTCTGGTTAACATTGGGACCTAAGAACATGGCAAGCCCCATATGTGGGCTCTTGGTCCAGACACTGAGAGGCCTTCCTTGAGCATAGGGCTCATGTTGAGTTTCACAATGTGTTTTTATGCCCAAGGAGCCCCTCAAGTCAGGGCCTGGCCTAATGTACCATGCTGGTTTCTCCTACACTGAACGTTGCACAATATGGCAACCACAAGTTTTCTGGCCATGGGGAAGAAGGAGTTCTTATTTCTGCAACACTTTAACTCCTGGACTGTGATTGGATTTAAGGTCTAGGTTCTGAAGCCTGAAAACTGAGGTTGGGAAGAGATGAAGACCTAAGGCCATGGTGTGACTGATGTGCTCAGTGTTCGGCCAGCTGTTGAGTGTGGGTTGGGAGGTGCAGGCTCAGGATGTGGCAGACAGGGAATTAGTGCCCAGGCTAGACTGTATCATTGGGGTGCAGTCGAGTTTCGTGCAGGTTGGTACTCATTTGTGGTTACTGGGTAGCCCCAGAGGGCAACGTTTTTCTTCTGGAAGGAAGACACAGTGCCAAATAGTGGCTCCAGAATTCCCAAACTGGAAGGCTTGTGGGCCAGGAGTGTGAGGAAAAAATTCTGAGAACACAAGCCAGACTTAGATTTCGGGGTGAGGGGACGGCAGGAACCCTCTGCAGAGATGATTCGAGATCCCGTGTACCTGAAGACAGAGCTAGGATCAGACGTTGGCTCAGGTTGGAGTTTCTGTCCATGACGGCCCCTTCATGAAGGGGAGGGTGTCACGAGGCCATGGAGGTTTTCCCACGATGGGAATTGTGAGATGCTCCAAACCGCAATGATTCCTTCCGTGGGACAGTCGAGACCTGCTGGATGGCTCCAGGACATCCCATAAGGAAGTTATCCAGAGCAGGGTTCTAAGGATGGATGCCTGGGCAGCCTGCCTCCCATTGCAGGTGTCTCATAGCGCCAAGGCAAGTTCGATCTGCTGGATCTAGGGGAGTAACCGAGGCGGGTGTGTTGAAATGGGTGAGTTGAGGATGGGTCATAATGTGCATTTGTGTCCATGGAGACCTTGGAATGGGGTGCTTGATCCGGGGCCTTGAGGGATGTTCATAACCGGAGTTTTTGATGGAGCTCTAAAGAGTACGTTTCCTATGTAGAGAAGAGAATTGTTTTGATGAGTGCCTAAGGAATCTCCCATATGCTGGTATTGGAAACCAGGCCTCTGAGGAGAGATGCCTGGAAACAAAAGCAATGGATATGATTAGGGCCTAGGTGCCTATCCAGTACAATCTCTTTCCTGGGGTTACGTGCCTATGGATCTGAGGGGAGGTAGTTGCTCGGCTTGTGTCAGATCGCCCCCTGTTTGTCCTGGGCAGCCTATAATATTGGGAATGGCCTCGGATTTTGGAGTTTCTCCTAATCTATAGGGCTGTGGCCAATGGAATGGGCAGAGAAATCCCCTGGAGAGGGCAGGCACAGTTCTGAGTTTGGCTCTAGGGGCCCAGCCTTGAGGGTGTGTGGGCCAGGCCTGTGGGGACAGAAGTCTGAAAACACAAACTCCGCTTAGGATTGGGGACATAGGTCTGGCACGCCCAATCTACAGACCGTGATAACACTTCGGGATATGAAAAAGGGTGAGTTTGAGGTGCTTGCTCAGGTTTTGTCTCTGGATTTGTGTCAACAATGTGGGTCGAATGCTGGCGTGGCCTCATGGGTTGTGGACGGCTTTCCTTCTCTGAGGATTGGACCCAATCCCAAGAGTTTGGGTACATTCTGTGGGATGGGAGGTATCCTTTCTGTTTTTTTTATTTTATATTATGTACCTCATGTGTGCCAATAAAAGAGGGATTCCTTAGCAGAGTCCTTGGTAGGGACAACTGGATAACCCCACCTCTGTTTAAGTTTGGGGGCCTAGGGGCATGGCAAGTCCAATATGTGGGCTCTTGATTCAGACACTGAGAGGTCTTCCTTGAGGACAGGGCTCATGCTGAGGGTCACAATGCCTATTTGTGCCCAACAAGGCCCTCACGCATGAGAAGGAGTCTCAAGGGCCACGCTGGATTCACCTACACTGAACGTTGGAGAATATGCCAACCACAAGATTTCCGGCCATAGTGAAGGAAGAGTTGTGATTTCTGCATCACGTTCACCCCTGGACAGTGATTGGAGTTTAGGTCTGGGTTCTGAGACCCGAAAACCGAGGTTGGGAAGAGATGAAGACCTAAGGACCTGATGGGTACAATGAGCTCAGTGTGTGGCTAGCTGTTGAGCGTAGGTCTGGAGGTATGGGCTCATGCTGTGTCAGACAGGGCATTAGACAGGGTAGACTGTATATTTGGGGTGCAGTCGAGTGGCATTCAGTTGATCCTCATTCGGGTTTCTAGGTAGCTCCATAAGGCAACGTTTATCTTCTGGAGGGCAAGCAGAGGGCTGCATTGTGGACCCAGTATTGCCAAACTGTAGGGCTTTTGGGCCAGGGGTGTGAGGACGGTAGTCTGAGAACAGAAGCTAGGCTTAGTTTTTGGGGTGAGGGCACAGAAGGCACACTCTGCAGAGCTGAATCAAGATCTCATGCACCTGAATCCAGGGCGAATATCAGACATTTGCTCAGGTTGGAGTTTCTGTCCATGATGGCCCCTTTATAAAGTGGAGCGTCTGAAGAGGCCATGAAGATTTTCCCACAATGGGAGTTGTGAGATGCACCAGACTGCAAAGATTCCTTCTGTGGGACACTTGAGACCTGTTGGATGGCACTAGGATGTCCCATATGGAACGACTCCAGAGTAGGGTTCTAAGGATGGATGCCTGGGCAGCCCGCCTCCCATTCTAGTTGTCTCCTAGCAACAAGGCAGGTTTGATCTGCAGGCCCTGGGGGAGAAACCAAGGGGGATGAGTTGACATGGACTCTACCGAGGATAGATCATAATGTGGGTTTAAGTCCATGGAGACCTTGGAATGGGGCGCTTGATCCGGGGCCCTGAAAGATTCTCCTAAACAGAGGTTTTATAGAGCTCCAAAGAGTACATTTCCTATGTGGAGACGAGATTTTTCTATGAGTGCCTCAGTAATCCCCCATATGCTGGTATTGGTAACCAGGCCTCTGAGGAGAGATGCCTGGAAACAAAAGCAATGGATCTGATTAGGGCCTAAGTGCCTGTGCAGTTCAATCTTATTCTATGGGGATATCTGTCTCTGGGTCTGAGTGGAGGTAGTTTCCTAAATTGTGAAAGATCATCCCTGTTTGTACTGGGCAGCCAACCTTATTGGGATGGCCTCGGGGAGTTTGGAGGTTTCTCCTAATCTATAGGGTTGTGGCCAATGGAAATGGCAGAATTCCCCTGGAGAAAGAAGCCACAGTCCTCAGGTGTGGCTCCAGGGGCCCCAGCTTGGATGTTGTGTGGGCCAGGACTGTGGGGACAGAAGTCTGAAAACACAAACTCAGCTTAGGTTTGGGGATGTATGTATGAAGGCTCGATCTAAAGACCGTGAGAATTTCCGGGGCTATGAACAAAGGGCGAGTATGTGGCGTTTGCTCAGGCTTTTGTCTCTGGATTTTGTGCCTACGGTGGCTGTGGAATGTCAGGGTGTCCTCAAGGGCCATGGACAAGTCTTTCTCTGGTGATTTGGCCTAATCCAAAGTGGTTGGGAAGAGTCATTTCTGTATTTTTTTTTTTACCTCAGTTGTCCCACCAAAGAGGGATTCCAGATCAGAGCCCTGAGTAGGGGTCACTAAACATCTCTAACTCTGGTTGAGATTGGGGGACTAGGGGCTTGGCAAGCCCCATATGTGGGCTGTTGTTCCAGTCACTAAGAGGCTTTACATGAGGATAGGGCTCACGCTGAGGGTCACAATGTGTGTTTGTGCAAATTGTAGCCCTCAGGGATAGGTGGGGCCTCATAGTCCATGCTGCTTTCTCCTACAATGAACGTTGGACCACATGCCAACCACAAGGTTTCTTGCCATGGCGAAGGAGAAGTTCTGATTCTTGTATCACGTTCACTCCTGAGCAGTGAGTGGAGATAAGGTCTAGGTTCTGAAGGTGAAAACTGAGGTTGGTAGGTAGAGATGATGGCCGAAAGCCATTGTGGGTTTGATATGCTCAGTGTACGGCCAGCTGTCTGGGTGTTGGACTGGAGGTCTGCCTTCAGGCTGTGTCAGACAGGGCTTTAGTGCACAGGCTAGATTGTATAATTGGGGTATGGTCGAGTGGCATGCAGGTTGTTACTCATTTGGCGTTTCTGGTTAGCCCTATAGGGCAACATTTTTCTTCTGGAAAACAGGTAGAGTGCTGCATTGTGTCTCCAGAATTGCCAAACTGGAGGGGTGTGGCCAGGTTTGTGAAGACGGAAGTCTGAGAACACAAGTTAGGCTTAGGTTTCGGGGCAAGGGCACAGCAGGCACACTCTGAAGTGCTGAGTCGAGTTCTCTCGTGCTTCTGAATTCAGGGCACGGATCAGACTTTGGCTTATGATGGAGTTTCTGTCCATGATGGCCCATTTATGAAGCTGTGGGGCATCTTGAGGAAATGGAGGTTTTCTCCCAGTGAGATTGTGTGATGCTTCAAACCACAAGGATTCATTCTGCGAGACAGTCAAGACAGGTTGGTTGGATTCAAGACGTCCCATAAAGAAATTCTCCAGAGCAGGTTTCTAAGGATGGATGCCTGGGCAGCCCACCTCGCATTCCAACTGTCTCCTTGTGACAAGGCAGGTTTGATCTGCTGGCTCTGGATGAGCAGCCGAGGGTGCTGATTTGAAATGGACTCTCCTGAGGATGGATCATAATGTAAGTTTGTGTCCTTGGAGACCTTGGAATTGGGCCATGGTGCCAGCGCCCTGAAGGATCCTCCTAACCTGAGGTATTGACACAGCTCCAAAGAGCAAGTTTCTCATGTGGAGATGAGATCTGTTCTGATTGTTTCCTTAGGAAACCCCCATATTCTGATATTGGAAACCAGGCCTCTGAGGAGAGATACATAGAAACCAAAGCAATGGATCAGAAGTTGGCTCAGGTTGGAGATTCTGTCCATGATGGCCCCTTTATAAAGGGGAGCATCTCATGAGCCATGTAGGTTTTCCCACGATAGGAGTTGTGAGATGCTCCAATCTGCAAGGATTCCTTCTGCGGGAAAGTCAAGACCTGCTGGAAGGCTTCCAGGACATCCCATATGGAACGGCGCCAGAGCAGGATTCCAACGATGGATGCCTAGAGAGACTGCTTTGCATTCCAGTTGTCTCCTAGCGACAAGGCAGGTTTGATATTCTGGCTCTGGGGGAGTAATCAACGGGGCTGAGTTGAAATGTACTCTCCTGCCGAATGGTCATAATGCGGGTTTGTGTCCATGGAGACCTTGGAATAGGGCGGTGGCTCTGGTTACCTGAAGGTTTCTCCTAACTGGAGGTTTTTACAGAGCTCCAAATGATAAGTTTCCCATGTGGAGACAAGATTTGTTCTGACTGGTATCTCTGGAATCCCCCATATGCTGGTATTGGAAAACAGGCCTCTGAGGAGAGATGCTTAGAAACAAAAGCAATGGAACCAATTACGTTCTAGGGGCCTGTCCAGTTTAATACCTTTCTCTTGGGATATCTGTCTACGGGTGAGTTGAGGTCATTGCTCAGCTTGTGACAGATCACCCCTCTTTGTACTGGGCTGCCTACACTATTGGAATGGCCTCTGGGACTTTGGAGGTTTCTCCTAATCTGTAGGGTTGTGGCCAATGGAATGGGAAGAATTTCCTTGGAGAGGGAAGGCACAGTCCTGAGGTGTGGCTCCAGGGGCCTCAGCCTGGAGGGTGTGTGGGACAGGGATGTCAGGATAGAAGTCTGAAAACACGGTTTGGGGACGAAGGTATGGCAGGCCCGATCTACAGACTATGAGGATAATTTTTTGGGCTATGACCTAAGGGTGAGGCTTATGTCTCTGGATTTTGTGTCAATACAGGCCATGGAATGTCGGGCTGGCATCAGGGGCCATGGAGGAGTCTTTCTCTCTGGGGATGGCCTGATCCCAAGTGATTGGGGTCATTCTGTGGGTGGGAGGAATCCTTTCTGTGTTTCTTACCTCAAATGTCCCACCAAAGAGGGATTCCAGAGCAGAGCCCTGAGTAGGGGTGACTAGATGTCTCTACCTCTGGTTAAGATTGGGTGACTTGGGGCATGGCAGGCGCCATATGCGGGCTCATGGTCCAGCCACTGAGAGGCTTTCCTTGAGGACAGGGTTCAAACTGAGGGTCCCAATGTGTGTTTGTGCCCACGGCAGCTCTTAAGCATGGGCAGGGCCTCAGGGACCCTACACTACCCTCAGGGGCCCTACTCCTACTCCTGTAGGCTCTACAGTGTTCCTACACTGAACTTTGGATAAGATGCCAACCACAAGATTCTGGCGAGAGGGAAGGAGGAGTTATGATTTCTACATCATGTTCACCCATGGGAAATGAGTAGAGATAAGGTCTAGGTTTCTGTAGCCTGATAACCAGGTTGGAAAGAGATGGCAACCTAAGGCCATGGCGGTTCAGATGTTATCAGTGTACGGCAAGCTCTCTGGGTGTTGGTTGGGAATTCAGGCCTCAGGTTGTGTCAGACAGGGCATTAGTGCACAGGCTAGACTATATAATTGGTGTACAGTTGATCGGCATGCAGGTTTATCCTCATTTGAGGTTTCTGGGTAGACCCATAGGGCAACGTTTTTCTTCTAGAGGGCAGGCAGAGTGCAGCACTGTGTCATCGGAAATCCCAAAATAGAGGGCGTGTGGTCCAGGAGAGTGAGGACGGAAGTCTGAGAACACTAGATATGCTTAGGTTTTGGGGTGAGGGCACAGCAGTTGCACTCTGAAGATCTTAATCAAGATCTCGTGCATTGAAGTCAAGGCGAAGATCAGCCATTGGCTCAGGTTGGAGTTTCTTTCCATGATCCGACTTCATGAAGATTGGGGGCATCATGTGACCTTGGAAGCTTTCCATGATATGAGTTGTGAGGTGGTCCATGAACAAGGACTCCTGTGGGACAGTCGAAACCTGTTGGATGGCTCAAGGATGTCCCATAAGGAAAGACGCAAGAGCAGGGTTCTAAGGGTTCTAAGGATCTCTAAGGAGAGATGCCTGGAGGGGCGCCTGGGTGGCTCAGTGGGTTAAGCCGCTGCCTTCGGCTCAGGTCATGATCTCAGGGTTCTGTGATCAAGTCCCGCATTGGGCTCTCTGCTCAGCAGGGAGCATGCTTCCTCCTCTCTCTCTCTCTGCCTGCTTCTCTGCCTACTTGTAATCTCTGTGTGTCAAATAAATAAATAAATCTTTAAAAAAAAAAAAAAAAGGAGAGATGCCTGGAAACCAAAGCAATAGATCCCGATAGGTGCCTATGGTCCTGTTCGTTCCTTTTTACCTCTGGGGACATCAGTCTACGGGTCTGATTGCCGGTAGGTGTTCAGATGGGCCCAGATTGCCCCTGTTTGTCCTGGAAAGCCACAAATATTGGGATGGCTTCAGGGAATTTGGAGGTTTATCCTATTAGTAGGGTTGTGGCCATTGGAATGGGCACACACAATTCCCTTGGAGAGGGAAAGCACAGTCGTCAGGTTTGGCTCCAGGGGCCTGAGCCTGTAGGGTGTGTAGGCCAGGGCTGTTTGGACAGTTGTCTGAAAACACAAACTCGGCTTATGTTTCGGGTCATAGGTATGGCAGGACTGATCTACAGACCATGAGGAGAAGTCTTCGGGATATGAAAAAAGGGCGAGTGTGAGGCTCTAGTCAATTTTTTGTCTCTGGATATCGTGTCACTCATGGTCGTGAAATTTCCGGGTGACTTCATGGGAAATGGACGAGTCTTACTCTCTGGGGGTTTGGCCCTGTCCAAAGAATTTGGGGTCATTCTGTGGGATGGAAGAAGTCCGTTGCTCTGTTGTTGTTGATTTGTTTTGTTTTGTTTTTTCAACCTCAGGTGTCCCACCAAATGAGGGATTCCAGAGTAGAGCCCTGGGGAGGGGCGACTGGTCAACCAGAAATCTGGATAAAATTGGGGCCTAGGGACATGTCAAGCCCATTATGACATCTAATGATCCAGCCACTGAGAGGACGTACTAGAGGACAGGACTCACGCTGAGGGTCACAATGCGTGTTTGTGCCCTCGTCGCACTCAAGAATGGGCGGGGCCTCAGGGTGAATGCTGGTTTCTCCTACACTGAACGTTGGACAACATGCCAACCACAAGTCTGTGTGAAAGCCTCTCCTTAGGAGAACCCTTCAGGGCCCCAGTGCCACTGCTTCATTCCAAGGTCTCCATAGACACAAAATCATATTAGGACACATCCACGGGAGAGTCCGTCTCTACTCATCTTCCTCGGTTGCTCCCCCTGATCAGGCAGATCTAACCTGTCTTGTTGCTTGGAGACAATTGGAATGCGAGGTGGCTACCCAGCCATCCATCCTGGTTTTTTCCTATACTGATCGTTGGACAACATTCCACCATTGCCATGGGTAAGGAAGATTTCTGATTTCTGCATCACAGTCACACCTGGGCAGTGATTGGAGATAAGGTCTAGGTTTTGAAGCATGAAAACTGAGGTAGGGAGGGAAGAGATGATGACCTAAGGCCATGGCGGGTCTGAAGTGCTCATTGTGCGGTCAGCAGTCTGGGTTTTGGTCACGAGGTCCGGGATCAGGTTGTCAGACAGTGCATTAGTGCCCAGGTTAGACTATATATTTAGGGTGCCTTCGAGTGCCGTGTAGGTTCTTATCTGAAGAACTCTTCAGGATATGAAGAATGAGCGAGTCTGAAGCGCATGCTCAGGCTTTTGTCTCTGGATTTTGTATCAGCGATGGTCGTGAAATTCTGCGGAGGCCTCATGGGCCTTGGACGAATCCTGCTCTCTGTGGATTTGGCCCGATCCCAATTGTTTTTCGTCAATCTGTGGGATGGGAGGACTCCTTTCAGGTTTGTTACCTCAGGTGTCACACCAAAAGAGGAATTCCAAAGCAGAGCCCTGGGGAAGAGTGAAGGGACAACCCGAACTATGGATAAAAATTGGGGCCTAGGGGCATGGCAAGCCCAATATGCTGTCTCTCCATCCAGCCTCTGAGAGGCCTTACCTAGGGACTGAGCTCAGGTTGAGGGTCACAATGTGTGTTTGTGACCAATGTGGCCCGCAAGCATGGGCGGGGCCTCATGGGCCACACTGGTTTCAACTACACTGAACCTTGGACAACATGCAAACCACAAGGTTTCTTGCCATGGGGAAAGAGTTCTGATTTTCTGCATCATTTTCAAACCCGGGCCGTGATTGGAGATAAGGTCTAGGTTCTGACGCCTGAAAACCGAGGTTGAGAAGAGATGACCACCTAAGGCCATGACGGGTCTGATGTGCTCAGTGTGCGGCCTGCTGTCTATGTGGGGCCAGGAGGTCCATTCACAGGGTGTTTCAGAAAGGGCCTAGTGCCCAGGTCAGCCTATATATTTGGGGTACAGCCGAATGGCGTGCAGGTTGATGCTCATTTGTGTTTTCTGGGTAGCCACAGGAGGCAATATTTTTCCTCTGGAGTGCAGGCAGAGTGCTGCATTGTAGTTCTGGATTGCCAAACTGGAGGGCATGTGGGCCAGTAGTCTGAGGACGGAAGTCTGAGAACCCAAGCTAGGCCTAGGTTTCTGGGTGAGGATATGGCAGGCACAATCTACAGACCTGAATCGAGGTCTCGTGCATCTGAAGTCAGGGAGAGGATCAGACAATCTCTTAGGTTGGACATTCTGTCCCTGATGGCCCCTTTTTTAAGGGGGGAGTGGATCATGAGGCCATGGGGGGGTTTTCCCACGATGGGAGTTGTGAGAAGCTCCCAACTGCAAAGATTCTTCTGCAGGACAAATGAGACCTGTTGGTTGGCTCCAGGACAACGATTCTGAGCAGGTTTCTAAGGATGGATGGCTGGGTAGCCCACCTCGCATTCAAAGTATCTCCAGGCAACAGGACAGGTTAGATCTGCTGGATCTGGGGGAGCAACCGAGGTGGCTGAGTTGAAATGGACTCTCCCGTGGATGTGTCCTAATATGATTTTGTGTCTATAGAGACCTTGGAATGAAGCGGTGGCACTGGGGCCCTGATGGGTCCTCCTAAAGAGAGGCTTTCACACAGCTCCATCGTGCACGTTTCCCGTGTGTAGATGAGATTTGTTCTTATGGGTGAGTCAAGAAACAGCCGTATGCTCTTCTTAAAATCCAGGCCTTTGAGGAGAGATGCCGGGAAAGCAAAGCAATGGATCCGATAGGTGCCTAGGGGCCTGTTCGTTCCTTTTTACCTCTGGGCACATCAGTCTACAGGTCTGAGTGCCGGTAGGTGCTCAGATGGGCCCAGATTGCCCCTGTTTCTCTCCCGGGAAGCCATAAATATTGGGATGACCTCACGGACTTTGGAGGTTTATACTCTTAGTAGGGTTGTGGCCATTGGAATGGGCAGATACAATTCCCTTGGAGAGGGCAATCACAGTCGTCAGGTTTGGCTCCAGGGTCTGAGCCTGTAGGGTGTGTAGGCCAGGGCTGTTTGGACAGTTTTCTGAAAACACAAATTTGGCTTATGTTTCGGGTCATAGGTATGGCAGGACTGTTCTACAGACCATGAGGAGAACTCTTCGGGATATGAAAAAAGGGCTAGTGTGAGGCTCTGCTCAAGTTTTTTCTCTGTGGATATCGTGTCACCCAGTTTCGTGAAATTTCCGGGTGACTTCATCTGAAATGTACGAGTATTACTCTCTGGGAGTTTCGCCCCGTCCATAGTTTTTGAGTCATTCTGTTGGATGTAAGAAGTGCATTGCTCTGTTGTTGTTGATTTGTTTTGTTTTGTTTTCAACCTCATGTGTCCCAGCAAATGAGGGATTCCCGAGTAGAGCCCTGGGCGGGGCGACTGGACAACCAGAAATCTGGTTAAAAATTGGGGCCTAGGGACATGTCAAGCCCATTATGACATCTAATGGTCCAGCCAGTGAGTGGACGTACTAGAGGACAGGACTCACGCTGAGGTTCACAATGTGTGTTTATGCCCTCGTCGCACTCAAGAATGGGCGGGACCTCAGGGTGAATGCTGGTTTCTCCTACAATGAACGTTGGACAACATGCCAACCACAAGGATTTTGCCATGGGGAAAGAGTTCTGATTTCTGCATCATTTTCAAACCCGGGCTGTGATTGGAGATAAGGTCTAGGATCTGAAGCCTGAAAACCGAGGTTGAGAAAAGTTGACGACCTAAGGCCATGAGGTGTTCGATGTGCTCAGTGTACCGCCAGCTGTCTGGGTGGGGCCAGGAGGTTCAGGATCAGGCTGTGTAAGAAAGGCCATTAGTGCCCAGGTCAGCCTATATATTTGGGGTACAGCCAAATGGCGTGCCCTGTTGATCTTCATTTGCGGTTTCTGGGTAGCCCCAGAGGGAAAAGTTTTTCTTCTGGAGGGCAGGCAGAGTGCTGGATTGTAGTTCTGGATTGCCAAACTGGAGGGCTTGTGGGCCAGTATTCTGAGGACGGAGGTCTGAGAACCCAAGCTAGGCCTCGGTTTTTGGGTGAGGAAATGGCAGGCAAATCTTCAGACCTGAATCGAGATCTCGTGTATCTGAAGTCAGGGCGAGGATCAGACGATCGCTCAGGTTGTACATTCTGTACCTGATGGCCCCTTCTTAAAGGGGGGTGGATCACGAGGCCATGGGGGGTTTTCCCACGATTGGATTTGTGAGAAGCTCCCAACTGCAAAGATTCTTCTGCAGTACAATTGATACCTGTTGGTTGGCACCTGGACAACTATTCCGAGTAGGGTTCTAAGGATGGATGGCTGGATAGCCCACCTCGCATTCCAATTGTCTCCAAGCAACAAGACAGGTTAGATCTGCTGGATCTGGGGCAGCAACTGACGAGGCTGAGTTGAAATGGACGCACCCGTGGCTGTGTCCTAATATGATTTTGTGTCTATGGAGTCCTTGGAATGAAGCGGTGGCACTGGGGCCCTAAAGGGTTCTCTTAAAGAGGGGCTTTCACACAGCTCCTTCGTGCAAGTTTCCGATGTGTAGATGAGATTTGTTCTGATGGGTGAGTCAAGAAACAGCCATATGCTGTTATTGAAATCCAGGCCTCTGAGGAGAGATGCCTGGAAGCCAAACCAATGGCTCAGATAGTTGCCTAGGGACCTTTTCGTTCCTTTTTACCTCTGGGGACATCAGTCTACGGATCTGAGTGCAAGTAGGTGCTCAGATGGGCCCAGATTGCCCCTGATTTCCTGGGAAGCCACAAATATTGGGATGGCCTCATGAACTTTGGAGGTTTATCCTCTTAGTAGGGTTGTGGCCATTGGAATGGGCACATACAATTCCCTTGGAGAGGGCAAGCACAGTCGTCGGGTTTGGCTCCAGGAGCCTGAGCCTGTAGGGTGTTTAGGGCAGCGCTGTTTGGACAGTTGTCTGAAATACAAACTGGGCTTAAGTTTCGGGTCATAGGTATGGTAGGACTGATCTACAGACCATGAGGAGAACTCTTCGGGATATGAACAAAGGGCGAGGGTGAGGCTCTTGCTCCAGTTTTTATCTCTGGATATCGTGCCATTCATGGTCGTGAAATATCCGGCTGACTTCATGGAAATGGACGAGTCCTACTCTCTGGGGGTTTGGCTCCGTCCAAAGAGTTTGGGGTCATTCTGTGGGATGGAAAAATTCCGTTGCTCTGTTGTTGTTGATTTGTTTTGTTTTGTTTTTCAACCTCAGGAGTCCCACCAAATGATAGATTCCAGAGTAGAGCCCTGGGGAGTTGTGACTGGACAACCAGAAATCTGGTTAAAAATTGGGGCCTAGGGACATGTCAAGCCAGTATGACATCTAATGGTGTAGCCACTGAGAGGACGTACTAGAGGACCGGACTCACGCTGAGGGTCACAATGCGTGATTATGCCCTCGTCGCACTCTAGAATTGGCGGGGTCTCAGGGTGAATGCTGGTTTCCCCTACACTGAACGTTGGACAACATGCCAACCATAAGGTTTCTTGCTATGGGTAAGGAAGAGTTCTGATTTCTGCATCACACTCACCCCTGGGCAGTGATTGGAGATAAGGTCTAGGTTCTTAAGTCTGAAAACTGAGGTAGGGAAGAGATGATGACCTAAGGCCACGGTGGGGTCTTATGGGCTCAGGATGCAGTCACCTGTCTGAGTGTTGCTCAGGAGGGTCCCGGCTCAAGGTGTTTCAGACAGTGAATTACTGCCCAGGTTAGACTATATAATTTGGGTACATTTCGAGTGCCATGTAGGTTTATTCTCATTTAATGTGCCCGGGCAGCTCATTGGGCAATATTTTGTTTCTAGTCAGCAGGCAGAGTGCTGCAATGTTGGTCCGGAATTGCCAAACTTGTGGGCTTCGGGGCCAGGAGTGTGAGGATGGAAGTCTGAGAACACAAGCTAGACTTGGGATTCAGGGCGAGGGCACGGCATGTACCTCCTGAAGATCTGAAGGAATATCTCATGCATCTGAAGTCAGAGCGAGGATTAGATGTTGGCTCAGCTTGGATTTTCTGTTCATGATGGCCCCTTCATGAAGGGAGCCGAAAATCGAGGCCGTGGAGGTTTCCCACGTTGGGAGTGGTGGAAGGCCCCCCCTCCTAGGATTCCTTCTGTGGGACAATTGAGACCTGCTGGACAGCTCCAGGACATCCCATATGGATGAGTCCAGACCAACATTCGAGGATGGATGCCTGGGAATCCCGACTCGCATTCCAATTGTCTCCTAGCGACACGACAGTTTAGATCTGATGGCTCTGCGGGAGCAACCGGGGTGGCTGAGTTGAAATGGACTTTCCTGAGGATGGGTCTAATGTGTGTTTGTGTCCATGAGGGCCTTGGAATGGGGGCGGTGGCACTGGGACCCTGAAGTATTCTCCTAAGCTTTTGACATAGCCCCCATGCACAAGTTTCCTTGTGGAGACGAGGTTTGTTCTGATGGGTACCTCAGGAAAACCCCAATGCTGGTATTGGAATCCAGGGTTTTGAGGAGACATGCCTGTAAACCAAAGCAATGGATCTGATTTTGGCCTAGGGTCCTGTCTGTTTCAATCTTCTTCTCTGGGGACATCCTTTTAGGGTAGGAGTGGAGGTAGATGCTCAGCTGGTGACAGACTGACCTTTTTTGTCCCTGGCGACCTGTACTATTGGGATGGCCTCAGGGACTTTGGAGGGTTCTCCTAATTTGTACGATTTTGGACAATGGATTGGGCAGAATCCCATGGATTGGGTAGGCACAGTCCTAATGTGTGGCTCCAGGGTCCCCCGTCTGGATGGTGTGTGGCTCAGGACTTTGAGGACAGAAGTCTGAAAACACAAACTCAGCTTATGTTTGGGGACGTAGGTATGGCAGTCCCGATCTACAAACCATGAGAAGACATCTTCAGGATATGAAGATAGTGCGAGTCTGAGGCGCTTGCTCAGGCTCTTGTCTCTGGATTTTGTTTCAGCGATGGCCGTGGAATGTCGAGGAGGCCTCATGGGCCATGGACGAATCTTGCTATCTGTGGATTTGGCCTAATCCCAATTGTTTTTCATCAATCTGTTGGATGGAGTACTCCTTTCAGGGTTGTTACCTGAGTTGTCCCACCAAAAGAGGAGTTCCAAAGCAGAGCCCTGGGGAAGAGTGAAGGGACAACACGAACTATGGTTAAAAATTGAGGCCTATGGGCATGGCAAGCCCAATATGCTGTCTCTTCATCCAGCCACTGAGAGGCCTTACCTGAGGACTGGGCTAAGGCTGAGGGTCACAATGTGTGTTTGCCACCTATGTGGCCCGTGAGCAATGGCGGGGCCTCATTGGAAACACTGGTATCCACTACACTGAACATTATACAACAAGCCTACCACAAGGTTTCTTGCCATCGGGAAAGAGTTCTGATTTCTGCATCATTTTAAAACATGGGCAGTGATTGGAGATAAGGTCTAGGTTCTAAATCCTGAAAAGCGAGGCTGGGAAGAGATAACGACCTAAGGCAATGGCTGGTCTGATGTGCTCAGTGAGCGGCCAGCTGTTTGGGTGGGGCCAGGAGGTTCAGGCTCAGCCTCTGTCAGAAAGGCATTATTGCCCAGGTCAGCCTATATATTTTGGGTACAGCCAAGTGGCGTGCAGGTTGACCTTCATTTGGGATTTCTGGGTAGCCCCAGAAGGCAATGTTTTTCTTTTCGAGGGAAGGCAGAATCCTGCATTATAATTCTGGATTGCCAAACTGGAGGGCTTGTGGGCCATTAGTCTGAGGATGGAAGTCGTAGGACACAAGCTAGGCTTAGGTTTCTGGGTGAGGACATGGCAGGCACAATCTACAGATCTGAACCGAGATCTCGTGCATCTGAAGTCATGGTGAGGATCAGACGATCGCTCAGGTTGGACCTTATGTCTGAGGGCCACTTCATGAAGGGGGGGGGGATCACGAGGCCATGGGTGTTTTCTCACGATGGGAGTTGTGAGAAGCTCCCAACTTCAAAGATTCTTCTGCAGGACAAATGAGACCTGTTGGTTGGCTCCAGGGTAACAATTCCGAGCAGGTTTCTCAGGATGGATGGCTGGGTAGCCCACCTCGCACTCCAATTGTCTCCTAGCAATAAGACAAGTTAGATCTGCTGGATCTCGCGGAGCAACCGAATACGCTGAGTTGAAATGGACTCTCGTGTCGATGGGTCCTAATGTGTTTTTGTGTCTATGGATACCTTGGATGATGCTGTGGCACTGGGGCCGTGAAGGATTCTCCTAAACAGAGGCTTTGACATCACTCCCACGTGCAAGTTTCCCATGTGTAGATGAGACTTGTTCTGGTGGGTGAGTCAAGAAACAGCCATATGCTGGTACTGAAATCCAGGCCTCTGAGGAGAGATCCTGGAAACCAAAGCAATGGATCCGATTAGGGCCTAGGGGCCTGTTCGTTCCTTTTTACCTCTGGGGATATCAGTCTACGAGTCTGAGTGCAGGTAGGTTCTCAGATGGGCTCAGATTGCTGCTGTTTGTCCTGGGAAGCCACCACTATTGGGATGGCCTAAGGGACTTTGGAGATTTATCCTATTAGTAGCGTTGTGGCCATTGGAATGGGCACACAGAATTCCCTTGGAGAGGGCAAGTACAGTAATCAGCTTGGCTCCAGGGGCCTAAGCCTGTAGGCTGTGTAGGCCAGGGCTGTTTGGACAGTTGTCTGAAAACACAAACTCGGCTTATGTTTCGGGTCATAGGTATGGCAGGACTGATCTACAGACCATGAGGAGAACTCTTTGGGATATGAAAAAAAAGGCGAGTGTGAGGCTCTTGCTCAAGTATTTATCTCTGGATATCATGGCATTCATGGTCATGAAATTTCCAGGTGTATTCATGGGAAATGGACGACTCTTACTCCCTGGGGGTTTGGCCCAATTCAAAGAGTTTGGCGTCATTCTGTGGGACGGAAGAAGTCCGTTTTTTGTTGTTGTTGTTTTGTTTTGTTTTGTTTTTCAAACTCAGGTGTCCCACCAAATGAGGGATTCCAGAGTAGAGCCCTGGGGAGGGGCGATTTGACAACCAGAAATCTGGTTAAATTTGGGTCCTAGGGACAGCTAGACTTGGGTTTCAGGGCGAGGGCACGGCATGTATCCCCTGAAGATCTGAAGCAATATCTCATGCATTTGAAGTCACAGCGACGATCAGACGTTGGCTCAGCTTGGATTTTCTGTTCATGACGGCCCCTTCATGAAGGGAGCCGAATCTCGAGGCCGTGGAGGTTTTCCCACGTTGGGAGTGGTGGGATGCCCCCTCCAAGGATTCCTTCTGCGGGACAATTGAGACCTGTTGGACAGCTCCAGGACATCCCATATGGATGAGTCCAGACCAACGTTCGAGGATGGATGCCTGGGAAGCCCGCCGGGCATTCCAATTGTCTCCTAGCGACACAACAGTTTAGATCTGATGACTCTGCGGGAGCAACCCGGGTGGCTGAGTTGAAATGGACTTTCCTGAGGATGGGTCTAATGTGTGTTTGTGTCCATGAGGGCCTTGGAATGGGGCGGTGGCACCGGGACCCTGAAGTATTCTCCTAAGCTTTTGACATATCTCCCATGCACAAGTTTCCTTGTGGAGACGAGGTTTGTTCTGATGGGTGCCTTCGGAAAACCCGAATGCTGGTATTGGAATCCAGGGTTTTGAGAAGACATGCCTGTAAACCAAAGCAATGGATCCGATTTTGGCCTAGGGTCCTGTCTGGTTCAATCTTCTTCTCTGGGGTCATCCTTCTAGGGTATGAGTGGAGTTAGATGCTCAACTGGTGTCAGACTGACCTTTTTTGTCCCGGGCGACCTATTCTATTGGAATGGCCTCGGGGACTTTGGAGGGTTCTCCTAATTTGTACGATTTTGGACAATGGAATGGGCAGAATTCCCATGGATTGGGTAGGCACAGTCCTAATATGTGGCTCCAGGGTCCCCAGCCTGGATGGTGTGTGGCCCAGGACTTTGAGGACAGAAGTCTGAAAACACAAACTCAGCTTATGTTTGGGGACGTAGGTATGGCAGGCCCGATCTACAAACCATGAGAAGACATCTTCAGGATATGAAGATAGTGCGAGTCTGAGGCACTTGCTCAGGCTTTTGTCTCTGGATTTTGTTTCCGCGATGGCCGTGGAATGTCAAGGAGGCCTCATGGGCCATGGACGAATCTTGCTATCTGTGGATTTGGCCTAATCCCAATTGTTTTTCATCAATCTGTTGGATGGAGTACTCCTTTCAGGGTTGTTACCTGAGTTGTCCCACCAAAAGAGGAGTTCCAAAGCAGAGCCCTGGGGAAGAGTGAAGGGACAACCCGAACTATGGTTAAAAATTGGGGCCTATGGGCATGGCAAGCCCAATATGCTGTCTCTTCATCCAGCCACTGAGAGGCCTTACCTGAGGACTGGGCTAAGGCTGAGGGTCACAATGTGTGTTTGCCACCTATGTGGCCCGCGAGCAATGGCGGGGCCTCATTGGAAACACTGGTATCCACTACACTGAACATTATACAACAAGCCTACCACAAGGTTTCTTGCCATCGGGAAAGAGTTCTGATTTCTGCATCATTTTCAAACATGGGCAGTGATTGGAGATAAGGTCTAGGTTCTAAATCCTGAAAAGCGAGGCTGGGAAGAGATAACGACCTAAGGCAATGGCTGGTCCGATGTGCTCAGTGAGCGGCCAGCTGTATGGGTGGGGACAGGAGGTCCAGGCTCAGCCTCTGTCAGAAAGGGTATTATTGCCCAGGTCATCTATATATTTTGGGTACAGCCAAGTGGCGTGCAGGTTAATCTTCATTTGGGGTTTCTGGGTAGCCCCAGAAGGCAATGTTTTTCTTTTGGAGGGCAGGCACAGTGCTGCTTTATAATTCTGGATTGCCAAACTGGAGGGCTTGTGGGCCATTAGTCTGAGTATCGAAATCGTAGCACACAAGCTAGGCTTAGGTTTCTGGGTGAGGACATGGCATGCACAATCTACAGATCTGAACCGAGATCTCGTGCATCTGAAGTCAGGGTGAGGATCAGACGATCCCTCAGGTTGGACCTTATGTCCCTGAGCGCCACTTCATGGGGGGGGGGGGATCACTTGGCCATGGGTGTTTTCTTACGATGGGAGTTGTGAGAAGCTCCCAACTTCTAAGATTCTTCTGCAGGACAATTGAGACCTGTTGGTTGGCTCCAGGCTAACGATTCCGAGCAGGGTTCTCAGGACGGATGGCTGCGTAGCCCACCTCGCATTCCAATTGTCTCCTAGCAATAAGACAAGTTAGATCTGCTGGATCTCGCGGAGCAACCTAATACGCTGAGTTGAAATGGACTCTCGTGTGGATGGGTCCTAATGTGTTTTTGTGTCTATGGATACCTTGGAATGACGTGGTGCACTGTGGCATGAAGGGTTCTCCTAAACAGAGGCTTTGACATCACTCCCACGTGCAAGTTTCCCATGTGTAGATGAGATTTGTTCTGGTGGGTGAGTCAAGAAACAGCCATATGCTGGTACTGAAATCCAGGCCTATGAGGAGAGATGCCTTGAAACCAAAGCAATGGATCCAATTAGGGCCTAGGGGCCTGTTCGTTCCTTTTTACCTCTGGGGATATCAGTCTACAAGTCTGAGTGCAGGTAGGTTCTCAGATGGGCTCAGATTGCTCCTGTTTGTCCTGGGAAGCCACCACTATTGGGATGGCCTCAGGGACTTTGGAGATTTATCCTATTAGTATCGTTGTGGCCATTGGAATGGGCACACAGAATTCCCTTGTAGAGGGCAAGTACAGTCGTCACCTTGGCTCCAGGGGCCTAAGCCTGTAGGCTGTGTAGGCCAGGGCTGTTTGGACAGTTGTCTGAAAACACAAACTCGGATTATGTTTCAGGTCATAGGTATGCCAGGACTGATCTAGAGACCATGAGGAGAACTCTTCGGGATATGAAAAAAGGGCGAGTGTGACGCTCTTGCTTAAGTTTTTATCTCTGGATATCGTGCCATTCATGGTCATGAAATATCCGGGTGACTTTATGGGAAATGGACGAGTCTTACCCTCTGGGGGTTTGGCCACGTCCAAAGAGTTTGTGGTCTTTCTGTTGGATGGAAGAAGTCCGTTTTTCTGGTGTTGTTGTTTAGTTTTGTTTTGTTTTTCAAACTCAGTTGTCCCACCAAATGAGGGATTCCAGAGTAGAGCCCTGGGGAAGGGCCATTGGACAAACAGAAATCTGGTTTAAATTTGGGGCCTAGGGACATGTCTAACCATTATGGCATCTAATGGTCTAGACACTGAAAGGACTTACTAGTGGACAGGACTCACGCTGAGGGTCACAATGCGTGTTTATGCCCTCGTCGCACTCAAGAATGGGCGGGACCTCAGGGTGAATGCTGGTTTCTCCTACTCTGAACCTTGGACAACATGGCAACCACAAGGTTTCTTGCCGTGGATAAAGAGGAGTTCTGATTTCTGCATCACACTCACCCCTGGGAAGTGATTGGAGATAAGGTCTAGGTTCTGAAGCCTGAAAACTTAGGTAGGGAAGAAATGTTGACCTAAGGCCACGGTGGGTCTTATGGGCTCAGGGTGCGGTCAGTGTCTGGGTGTTGCCTAGGATGTCCCGGCTCAGGTTGTGTCAGACAGTGCATTAGTGCCTAGGTTAGACTAAACAATATGGGTACATTCGAGTGCCGTGTAGGTTTATTCTCATTTAATGTGCCTGGGCAGCTCATTAGGCAATATTTTGTTTCTAGAGGGCAGGCAGAGTGCTGCAATGATGGTCCGGAATTGCCAAACTTGTGGGCTTCGGGGCCAGGAGTGTAAGGAACGAAGTCTGAGAACACAAGCTAGACTTGGGATTCAGGTCGAGGGCACGGCATGTACCTCCTGAAGATCTGAAGCAATATCTCATGCATCTGAAGTTAGAGCGAGGATGAGATGTTGGCTCAGCTTGGATTTTCTGTTCATGATGGCCCCTTCATGAAGGGAGCCGAATCTCGAACCCGTGGAGGTTTCCCACGTTGGGAGTGGTGGAAGGCCCCCTCCTAGGATTCCTTCTGCGGGACAATTGAGACCTGTTGGACAGCTCCAGAACATCCCATATGGATGAGTCCAGGCCAACTTTCGAGGATGGATGCCTGGGAAGCCCTCCTCGCATTCCAATTGTCTCCTAGCGACAAGACAGTTTAGATCTGATGGCTCTGCGGGAGCAAACAGGGTGGCTGAGTTGGAATGGACTTTCCTGAGGATGGGTCTAATGTGTGTTTGTGTCCATGAGGGCCTTGGAATGGGGCGGTGGCAACGGGACCACGAAGTATTCTCCTAACCTTTTGACATAGCTCCCATGCACAAGTTTCCTTGTGGAGACGAGGTTTGTTCTGATGGGTGCCTCAGGAAAACCCCAATGCTGGTATTGGAACCCAGGGTTTTGAGGACACATGCCTGTAAACCAAAGCAATGGATCCGATTTTGGCCTAGGGTCCTGTCTGGTTCAATCTTCTTCTCTGGGGCATCAACCTATGGTATGAGTGGAGGTAGATGCTCAGCTGGTGACAGACTGACCTTTTTGTCCCGGGTGACCTATACTATTGGGATGGCCTCAGGGACTTTGGACGGTTCTCCTAATTTGTATGATTTTGGACAATGGAATGGGCAGAATTCCCATGGTTTAGGTATGCAGTCCTAAAGTGTGGCTCCAGGGTCCCCAGCCTGGATGGTGTGTGGCCCAGGACTTTGAGGACCGAAGTCTGAAAACACAAACTCAGCTTATGTTTGGGGACGTAGGTATGGCAGGCCCGATCTACAAACCATGAGAAGACATCTTCAGGATATGAAGATTGTAGGAGTCTGAGGCGCGTGCTCAGGCTTTTGTCTCTGGATTTTGTATCAGCGATGACCATGGAATGTCGAGGAGGCCTCATGGGCCATGGACGAATCTTGCTCTCTGTGGATTTGGCCTAATCCCAATTGTTTTTCATCAATCCGTTGTATGGAGTACTCCTTTCAGGGTTGTTACCTCAGGTGTCCCACCAAAAGCGAAATTCCAAAGCAGAGCCCTGGGGAAGAGTGAAGGGATAACCCGAACTATGGTTAAAAATTGGGGCCTATGGGCATGGCAAGCCCAATATGCTGTCTCTTCATCCAGCCACTGAGAGGCCTTACCTGAGGACTGGGCTAAGGCTGAGGGTCACAATGTGTGTTTGCCCCCTATGTGGCCCGCGAGAAATGGTGGGGCCTCATCGGACACACAGGTTTCCACTACACTGAAGATTATACAACAAGCCTACCACAACTTTTCTTGCCATCGGGAAGGAGTTCTGATTTCTGCATCATTTTCAAACCTGGGCAGTGATTGGAGATAAGTTCTAGGTTCTAAATCCTGAAAACCGAGGCTGGGAAGAGATAACAACCTAAGGCAATGGCTGGTCCGATGTGCTCCGTGAGCGGCCAGCTGTATGGGTGAGCCAGGAGGTCTAGGCTCAGCCTCTGTCAGAAAGGGCATTATTGCCCATGTCTGCCTATATGTTTTTGGGTACAGCCAAGTGGCATGCAGGTTGATCTTCATTTGGGGTTTCTGGGTAGCTCCAGAAGGCAATGTTTTTCTTTTGGAGGGCAGGCAGACTGCTGCATTATAATTGTGGATTGCCAAACTGGAGGGCTTGTGGGCCATTAGTCTGAGGATGGAAGTCTTAAGACACAAGCTAGGTTTACGTTTCTGGTGAGGACATGGCAGGCACAATCTACAGACCTGAACCGAGATCTCGTGCATCTGAAGTCAGGGTGAGTATCAGACGATCACTCAGGTTGGACCTTATGTCTCTGAGGGCCCCTTCATGAAGGGGGGGGTATCACGAGGCCATGGGTGTTTTCTCACGATTGAAGTTGTGAGAAGCTCCCAACTTCAAAGATTCTTCTGCAGGACAAATGAGACCTTTTGGTTGGCTCCAGGCCAACGATTCCTAGCAGGGTTTTAAGGATCGATGGCGGGGTAGGCCACCTCGCATTCCAATTGTCTCCTAGCAACAAGACAAGTTAGATCTGCTGGATCTCGAGGAGCAACCGAATACGCTCAGTTGAAATGGACTCTCCTGTGGATGGGTCCTAATGTGTTTTTGTGTCTATGGAGACCTTGGAATGAAGCGGTGGCACTGGGGCCATGAAGGGTTCTCCTAAACAGAGGCTTTGACAAAGCTCCCATGTGCTAGTTTCTCATGTGTAGATGAGATTTGTAATGAAGTGTGAGTCAGGAAACAGCCATATGCTGGTATTGAAATCCAGGCCTCTGAGGAGAGATGCCTGGAAACCAAAGCAATGGATCCGATTAGTGCCTAGGGGCCTGTTCGTTCCTTTTTTTACCTCTAGGAATATCAGTCTACGGGTCTGAGTGCAGGTAGGTTCTCGGATGGGCTCATATTACTCCTGTTTGTCCTGGGAAGCCACCACTATTTTTTATGGCCTCAGGAATTTTGGAGGTTTATCCTATTAGTAGGGTTGTGGCCATTGGAATGGGCACACCTAATTCCCTTGGCGAGGGCAAGTACAGTCCTCAGGTTGGCTCCAGGGGCCTGAACCTGTAGGGTGTTTAGGCCAGGGCTGTTTGGGACAGATGTCTGAAAAACACAAACTCGGCTTATGTTTCGGGTCATAGGTATGGCAGGACTGATCTACAGACCTTGAGGAGAACTCTTCAGGATATGAAAAAAGGGCGAGTGTGAGGCTCTTGCTCAAGTTTTTGTCTCTGGATATCGTGTCACTCATGGTCGTGAAATTTCTGGGTGACTTCATGGGAAATGGATGAGTCTTATTCTCTGGGGTTTGGCCTTGTCCAAAGAGTTTGAGGTCATTCTTTGGGATGGAAGAAGTCCGTTTTTTGTTGTTGTTGTTGTTGTTTTGTTTTGTTTTGTTTTGTTTTGTTTTTTTTTAACCTCAGGTGTCCCACCAAATGAGGGATTCCAGAGTAAAGCCCTGGGGAGGGGCGACTGGACAACCAGAAATCTGGTTAAAAATTGGGGCCTAGGGACATGTCAAGCCTATTATGACATCTAATGTTCCAGCCACTGTGAGGACTTACTAGAGGACAGGACTCACGCTGAGGGTCACAATGCGTGTTTATGCCCTCATCGCACTCAAGAATGGGCGGGGCCTCAGGGTAAATGCTGGTTTCTCCTACACTGATCGTTGGACAACTTTCCAACCACTAGGCTTCCTGCCTTGGGTAAGGAGGAGTTCTGATTTCTGCATCACATTCAACCCTTGTCAGGGCTTGGAGTTGAGGTCTAAGTTCTGAAGCCTGAAAAGTTAGGTTGGGAAGAGATAACGAGCTAAGACCATGTCGGGTGTGATGTTCTCAGTGTGCAGTCAGCTGTATCGGTTTTGGTCAGGAGGTCCGGGCTCACTCTGTATCAGACAGTGTATTAGTGGCCAGGTTAGACTATCTAATTTGGGTACATTCGAGTGCCGTGTATGTCTATCCTCATTTGGGTTATGTGAGAAACTCCATAGGTCAAAATTTTTCTTCTGGAAGGCAGGCAGAATGCTTCATTTTGTGTCCCGAATTTCCAAATGTGAGGGCTTGGGGGCCAGGAGTGTGAGGACGGAAGTCTGAGAACACAAGCTAGTCATAGGTTTCAGGGCGAGGGCAAGGAAAGCACACTCTGCAGAGCTGCATCGAGATCTCGTGCATCTGAATTCAGGGTGAAGATCAGACGTTGTCTTAGGTTGGAGTTCCTATCCATGATTTCCCCTTCATAAATGGGGGGGGGGGGGCATCACAAAGCCATCTAGATTTTCCCAGGTTGGGAGATGTGAGATGCTCCAAAACTCAAGGATTCCTTCTGCTAGACACTTGAGACCTGTTGGATGGCTCCAGGACATCCCATACGGAACAACGCCAGAGCAGAGCTCTAAGGATGGATGGTTGGGTAGCCCGCCTCGCATTCCAATTGTCTCCTAGTAAAGACAGGTTCAGTATGCTCGCTCTGGGGGAGCAGCCAAGGGAGCTGAGTTGAAATGGAATTTCCTGCGGATGGGTTCTAATGTGGATTTCTGTCCATGGAGACCTTTTAATGGGGCAGTGGCACACAGGCCCTGAAGGATTCTCCTAACTGGAGGTTTTGAGACATCTTCAAAGGATAATTTTCCCATGTGGAGAAGAGATTTGTTCTGATTGCTGCCTCATGAAATCCCCATATGCTAATATCGGAAACCAAGCCTCTGAGGAGAGATACCTGTAACCGAAAGCAATGAATCTGATTCAGCCCTAGGGGCCTGTCTGATTCAATCTTCTTCTCTGGGGACATCCATCTACGCTGAGTAGAGGTAGATGCTCAGCTGGTTTCAGATGACCCTTGTTTGTCCTGGGCGTCCTACATTATTGGGATGTCCTTGGGGACTCTGGAGGTTTTTCCTAATTTGTACGATTGTGGACAATGGAATGGGCAGAATTCCCGTGGTATTGACAGGCACAGTCCTGATGTGTGGCCCCAGGGGCCCCAGCCTGAAGGGTCTGTGGGCCAGGAATGTGGGGACAGAAGTCTGCAAACACAAACTCGGCTTAGGTTTGGGAAGTAGGTATGGCAGGCCCGATCTACAGACCGTGAGGAGAACTCTTCGGGATACGACAAAAGAGCGAGTGTGAGGCGCTTGCTCAGATTTTGTCTCTGGATTTGTTGTCAACGATGGCTGTGGAATCTCGGGGAGGTCTCATGGGCCATGGACGAGACTTCCTCTCTGTGAATTTGGTCCAATCCCAATTGTTTGGGGTCAATCTGAAGGATGGGAGGAGTCCTTTTAGTTTTGTTACCTCAGGTGTCCCACCAAAAGAGGGATTCCAAAGCAGAGCTCTGGGGAGGGATGAATGGACAACCCGAACAATCCAATTGGGGTGAGGTCGAGAACCGAGCAGGTTGATCCTCATTTGGGGTTTATGGAAATCCCCATAGAGCAACGTTTTTCTTCTGGAGGGCCAGCATAGGGCTACATTTTGGTTCCAGAATTCCAAGTCTTGAGGACATGTTTGCCAGGAGTGTGAGGAAGGAAGTCTGAAAACACAAGGTAGCACGAGGTTTGGGCCCACTGTGCAGAGGCTGAATCGAGATCTCCTGCATCTGAGGTCAGGGCGAGTATCAGATGTTGCCTCAAGCTGTAGTTTGTGTCCATGACGGCCCCTTCCTGAAGGGGGTGGGGGCGTCATGAGGCCATGGAGGTTTCCCTACGCTGGGAGTTGTGAGCTGCTCCAAACTTCAAAGTTTCCTTCTTCAGGACAGTCGAGTACTATTGGATGGTTCCAGGATGCCCCATACAGAAAGACTCGAGAGCAGGGGCCTAAGCATGGATGCCGAGAAACGCCAACTCACCTTCCCATTGCCTGGTCGAGACAAGGCACGCTCAATCTGCGGGCTCTTGGGTGAGCTACCCAGATGGCTGAGTTTAAATGGACTTTCCTGAGGATGAGTCATAATGTGGGTTGGTGGCCATGGAGACCTTGGAATGTGGCAGTAGCTAAGGGACCCTGCAGGATTCTCCACCGGAAGGGTTTGACACAACTCCAACAAGGAAGCTTTCCATGTGGAGATGAGAGGTGTTCTGTCTGGTGCCTCAGGATAGCCCCATATGCTGGTCGTCGAACCCAGGCCTCTGAGGAGTGATAACTGGACACCAAAGCAAGAGTTCATAATAGGGCCTAGGGGCCTGTCTGGTTCAATCTTCTGTCTCTGCGGATATCAGTCTGTGTGTCTGCATGGAGGTAGTAGTTGCTCAGCTGGTGTCATAATGCCCCTGTTTGTCCAGTGCGGCTTGCGGTAGTGGGATGTCCTTGGGGACCTTGAGGTTTCTACTATTTTGTAGAGTTATGGCCAATGGCACGGGCAGTTTCTTAGGAGAGAGCAGGCACAGTTCTGTGGTGTGGCTCCCGAGACCCCAGCCTGGAGGCGGTGTGGGCCACGGCTGTGCAGACAGACATCCAAAAACCCAAACTCAGCTCAGGTTTGGGGCCGAGGTTATGGCAGGCCTGATCTACAGTCCGTGAGGGGAGCTCCTCTGGATATGAAAGAAGGGTGAGAGGGAGGCAGTCGCTCTGTCTTTTGTCTCTGGATATTTGTCCACAATGGCCGTTTAATGTAGGAGTTGCCTCATGGGTCGTAGAAGTCTCCCTCTCTGGTAGTTTGTCCCAGCCCCCAAGAGTTTGGGGTCATTCTGTGGGAAGGGAAGAGTCCTGTTTTCTGCTTCATGTGTCCCCCCCCCCCCCCAGTAGAGGGATTCTGGAGCATAGCAGTGGGTACTGACAACTGGAATACTCGCTCTCTGGTTAAGCCTGGGGGCCTATGGTTATGACAAGCCCCATATGCAGGATCTTGGTCCAGCCACTGAGAGGCTTTACTTTAATACGGGACTCACGCTACAGGTCACAATGCATGTCTGTGCCCTAGGCGGCCCTCAAGCACTGGCGTGGCCTTTCCGACAATGCAGGTTTTCCCACATTGAACGTTGGACAACATGCCAACCACAAGGTTTCTGGCCATTGGGAAGGAGGAATTCTAATTTCTGCATCACGTTCACCCCTGGGCAGTGGTTGGAGATAAGGTCTAGGTTCTGAAGCCTGAAAACCGAGGTTGGGAAGAGATGACGAACTACAGCCATACGGGTCCCTTGTGTCCAGGTTGGAGCCAGCTGGCTAGGTATCGTTTGGGATGTCTTGTCTCAGGCTGTGCCAGACAGGGCATTAGTATTCAGGGCAGGCTGTATAATTGCTTTACAGTTGAGTGGCATGCATTAGATAATCATTTGGGGTTTCTTATTAGCAGCATAGGGCAAAGTTTTTCTTCTGGAGGGCAGGCAGAGTGCTGCATTGTGGCTTCGGAATTCCCAAACTGGAGGGCTTGTGGGCCAGGAGAGTGAGGACGGAAGTCTGAGAACACAAGCTAGGCTTAGGTTTCGGGGAATGGACATGGCAGGCACACTCTGCAGAGCTGAATTGAGATCTCATGAGTCTGAAGTCAGGTCGAGGATCAGACTTTGGATCAGGTTGGAGTTTCTGTCCATGTTGGCCCCTTCATGAAGGGGGGGGGCATTATGAGGCCATGGGGGTTTTCCCACTATTAGAGTTGTGAGATGCTCCAAACCGCAAGGATTCCTTCTGTGGGACAATTAAGATATGTTGGATGGCTCCAGGACGTCTCCTAAGGTATTTTTCCAGAACAGGGTTCTAAGTATGGATGCCTGGGCAGACAGCCTCAATTCCAATTGTCTCCTAGCAACAAGAAACGTTTGATCTGCTGGCTTGGGGTAGCATCAGAGGGGGCTGAGTTGGAATGGACTTTCCTGAGGATGGTCTTAAATGAGTTGAAATGGACTTTCCTGAGGATGGTCTTAATGTTGGTTTGAGTCCATAGAGATCTTGGTATGGGGCAGTGGCACCAGGGCCCTGAAGGATTCTCCTAACCAGAGGTTACAACAAAGCTCCAATGAGCAAGTTTTCCATGGGGAGACGAGATTTGTTCTTATTGGTGCCTCAGGAAACCACCATTTGCTGGTATTGGAAATGAGGCCTCTGAGGATAGATGCCTGGAAACCAAAGCAATGGATCTGATTAGGGCCTAGGGGCCTGTCCGGTTCAATATTCTTCTCTGGGGACATCTTTTGTCTGAGTGGAGGTAGTTGTTCAGCTGGTTTGAGATCACACCTGTTTGTCCTGGGCGGCATACACTATTGGGGTGGCCTCGGTATGTTTGGAGGTTTTTCCTAATTTGCATGGTTGTGGCCAATGGAATGGGAAGAATTTTCTTGAAAGGGAATCACAGTCCTGAGGTGTGGCTCCAGGGTCCCAAGTGTGGAGTGTGTGTGGTCCAGGGCTATTTGGACAAAAGTCTGAAAACACAAACTCCACTTAGGTTTGGGTCTGTAGGTATGGCCGGCCCGATATATAGACCGTGAGGAGAACTCTTCGGGATATGAACAAAGGGCGAAATTGAGGTGCTTGCTCATGCTTATTTTTTCTGGATATGTGTCACCGATTGCCATGGAATGTCCGGGTGTCCTCATGGGCCATCGATGAGGCTCTCTTTCTGGGGATTTGACCCAATCCCAAGAGTTTGGGGTCATTCTGTGGGAACGGAGGAGGAGGCTTTTTTTTTTTTTTTTTTTTTTTTTTTTTTTTTTTTTACCTCAGGTGGACCACCAAAAGAGGGATTCAACAGCAGAGTCCTGGGGAGGGGAGACTGGACAACCAGAACTCTGGTTAACATTGGGACCTAAGAACATGGCAAGCCCCATATGTGGGCTCTTGTTCCAGACACTGAGAGGCCTTCCTTGAGCATAGGGCTCACATTGAGTTTCACAATGTGTTTTTGTGCCCAAGGAGCCCCTCAAGTCAGGGCGTGGCCTAATGTACCATGCTGGTTTCTCCTACACTGAACGTTGCACAATATGGCAACCACAAGTTTTCTGGCCATGGGGAAGAAGGAGTTCTAATTTCTGCAACACTTTCACTCCTGGACTGTGATTGGATTTAAGGTCTAGGTTCTGAAGCCTGAAAACTGAGGTTGGGAAGAGATGAAGACCTAAGGCCATGGGGTGACTGATGTGCTCAGTGTTCGGCCAGCTGTTGAGTGTGGGTTGGGAGGTGCAGGCTCAGGATGTGGCAGACAGGGAATTTGTGCCCAGGCTAGACTGTATCATTGGGGTGCAGTCGAGTTTCGTGCAGGTTGGTACTCATTTGTGGTTACTGGGTAGCCCCAGAGGGCAACGTTTTTCTTCTGGAAGGAAGACACAGTGCCACATAGTGGCTCCAGAATTCCCAAACTGGAAGGCTTGTGGGCCAGGAGTGTGAGGAAAAAATTCTGAGAACACAAGCCAGACTTAGATTTCGGGGTGAGGGGACGGCAGGAACCCTCTGCAGAGATGATTCGAGATCCCGTGTACCTGAAGACAGTGCTAGGATCAGACGTTGGCTCAGGATGGAGTTTCTGTCCATGACGGCCCCTTCATGAAGGGGAGGGTGACACGAGGCCATGGAGGTTTTCCCATGATGGGAATTGTGAGATGCTCCAAACCGCAATTATTCCTTCCATGGGACAGTCGAGACCTGCTGGATGGCTACAGGACATCCCATAAGGAAGTTATCAAGAGCAGGGTTCTAAGGATGGATGCCTGGGCAGCCTGCCTCCCATTCCAGGTGTCTCATAGCGCCAAGGCAAGTTCGATCTGCTGGATCTAGGGGTGTAACCGAGGTGGGTGTGTTAAAATGGGTGAGTTGAGGATGGGTCATAATTTGCATTTGTGTCCATGGAGACCTTGGAATGGGGTGCTTGATCCAGGGCCTTGAGGGGTGTTCATAACCGGAGGTTTTGATGGAGTTCTAAAGAGTACGTTTCCTATGAAGAGAAGAGAATGTTTTGATGAGTGCCTAAGGAATCTCCCATATGCTGGTATTGGAAACCAGGCCTCTGAGGAGAGATGCCTGGAAACAAAAGCAATGGATATGATTAGGGCCTAGGTGCCTGTCCGGTTCAATCTCTTTCCTGGGGATACGTGTCTATGGATCTGAGGGCAGGTGTCAGATTGTCCCTGTTTGTCCTGGGCAGCCTATAATATTGGGAATGGCCTCGGGATTTTGGAGTTTCTCCTGATCTATAGGGTTGTGGCCAATGGAATGGGCAGAAATCCCCTGGAGAGGGCAGGCACAGTTCTGAGTTTGGCTCTAGGGGCCCAGCCATGAGGGTGTGTGGGCCAGGCCTGTGGGGACAGAAGTCTGAAAACACACATTCCGCTTAGGATTGGGGACATAGGTATGGCACGCCCAATCTACAGACCGTGATAACACTTCGGGATATGAAAAAGGGTGAGTTTGAGGTGATTGCTCAGGTTTTGTCTCTGGATTTGTGTCAACAATGTGGGTCGAATGCTGGCGTGGCCTCATGGCTTGTGGACGGCTTTCCTTCTCTGAGGATTGGACCCAATCACAAGAGTTTGGGTACATTCTGTGGGATGGGAGGTGTCCTTTCTGTTTTTTTTTTTTTTATTTTATGTACCTCATGTGTGTCAATAAAAGAGAGATTCCAGAGCAGAGTTCTTGGTAGGGACAACTGGATAACCCCACCTCTGTTTAAGTTTGGGGGCCTAGGGGCATGGCAAGTCCAATATGCGGGCTCTTGATTCGGACAGTGAGAGGTCTTCCTTGAGGACAGGGCTCATGCTGAGGGTCACAATGACTATTTGTGCCCAACAAGGCCCTCAAGCATGGGAAGGGCCTCATGGGCCACGCTGGATTCTCCTACACTGAACGTTGGAGAATATGCCAACCACAAGGTTTCCGGCCATGGCGAAGGAAGAGTTGTGATTTCTGCATCACGTTCACCCCTGGACAGTGATTGGAGTTTAGGTCTGGGTTCTGAAACCCGAAAACCGAGGTTGGGAAGAGATGAAGACCTAAGGACCTGATGGGTACAATGAGCTCAGTGTGTGGCTAGCTGTTGAGCGTAGGTCTGGAGGTGTGGGCTCATGCTGTGTCAGACAGGGCATTAGACAGGATAGACTGTATATTTGGGGTGCAGTCTAGAGGCGTTCAGTTGATCCTCATTCGGGTTTCTAGGTAGCTCCATAAGGCAAAGTTTTTCTTCTGGAGGGCAGGCAGAGTGCTGCATTGTGGCCCCAGTATTGCCAAAATGTAGGGCTTTTGGGCCAGGGGTGTGAGGACGGTAGTCTGAGAACACAAGCTAGGCTTAGTTTTTGGGGTGAGGGCACAGAAGGCACACTCTGCAGAGCTGAATCAAGATCTCATGCACCTGAAGCCAGGGCGAATATCAGATGTTTGCTCAGGTTGGAGTTTCTGTCCATGATGGCCCCTTTATAAAGTGGAGCGTCTCAAGACGCCATGAAGATTTTCCCACAATGGGTGATGTGAGATGCACCAGACTGCAAAGATTCCTTCTGTGGGACACTTGAGACCTGTTGGATGGCTCTAGGGTGTCCCATATGGAAGGACTCCAGAGTAGGGTTCTAAGGATGGATGCCTGGGCAGCCCGCCTCCCATTCTAGTTGTCTCCTAGCAACAAGGCAGGTTTGTTCTGCAGGCCCTGGGGGAGAAACCAAGGGGGATGAGTTGACATGGACTCTACCGAGGATAGATCATAATGTGGGTTTAAATCCATGGAGACCTTGGCATGGGGCGCTAGATCCGGGGCCCTGAAAGATTCTCCTAAACAGAGGTTTTTATAGAGCTCCAAAGAGTACATTTCCTATGTGGAGACGAGATTTTTCTATGAGTGCCTCAGTAATCCCCCATATGCTCGTATTGGTAACCAGGCCTCTGAGGAGAGATGCCTGGAAACAAAAGCAATGGATCTGATTAGGGCCTAAGTGCCTGTCCAGTTCAATCTTATTCTATGGGGATATCTGTCTCTGGGTCTGAGTGGAGGTAGTTTCCTAACTTGTGAAAGATCATCCCTGTTTGTCCTGGGCAGCCAACACTATTGGGATGGCCTCGGGTAGTTTGGAGGTTTCTCCTAATCTATAGGGTTGTGGCCAATGGAAATGGCAGAATACCCCTGGAGAAGGAAGCCACAGTCCTCAGGTGTGGCTCCAGGGGCCCCAGTTTGGATGGTGTGTGGGCCAGGACTGTGGGGACAGAAGTCTGAAAACACAAACTCAGCTTAGGTTTGAGGTTGTATGAATGAAGGCTCGATCTACAGACCGTGTAAATTTTCCGGGCTATGAACAAAGGGCGAGTATGTGGCGTTTGCTCAGGCTTTTGTCTCTGGATTTGGTGCCTACGGTGGCCGTGGAATGTCGGGGTGTCCTCAAGGGCCATGGACAAGTCTTTCTCTGGTGATTTGGCCTGATCCCAAGTGGTTGGGATCATTCTGTGGATGGGAAGAGTCCTTTCTGTATTTTTTTTTTTTTTTACCTCAGGTGTCCCACCAAAGAGGGATTCCAGAGCAGTGCCCTGAGTAGGGGTGACTAGACATCTCTAACTCTGGTTGAGATTGGGGGACTAGTGGCTTGGCAAGCCCCATATTTGGGCTGTTGTTCCAGTCACTAAGAGGCTTTACATGAGGATAGGGCTCACGCTGAGGGTCACAATGTGTGTTTGTGCAAATTGTAGCCCTCAGGGATAGGTGGGGCCTCATAGTCCATGCTGCTTTCTCCTACAATGAACGTTGGACCACATGCCAACCACAAGGTTTCTTGCCATGGCGAAGGATAAGTTCTGATTCTTGTATCACGTTCACTCCTGAGCAGTGAGTGGAGATAAGGTCTAGGTTCTGAAGATGAAAACTGAGGTTGGGTAGAGATGATGGCCGAAAGCCATTGTGGGTTTGATATGCTCAGTGTACGGCCAGCTGTCTGGGTGTTGGACTGGAGGTCTGCCTTCAGGCTGTGTCAGACAGGGCTTTAGTGCACAGGCTAGATTGTATAATTGGGGTATGGTCGAGTGGCATGCAGGTTGTTACTCATTTGGCGTTTCTGGTTAGCCCTATAGGGCAACATTTTTCTTCTGGAGGGCAGGCAGAGTGCTGCATTGTGTCTCCAGAATTGCCAAACTGGAGGGGTGTGGCCAGGATTGTGAAGACCAAAGTCTGAGAACACAAGTTAGTCTTAGGTTTCGGGGCGAGGGCACAGCAGGCACACTCTCAAGTGCTGAATCGAGATCTCGTGCTTCTGAATTCAGGGCGCGGATCAGACTTTGGCTTAGGATGGAGTTTCTGTCCATGATGGCCCATTTATGAAGGTGTGGGGCATCATGAGGAAATGGAGGTTTTCTCCCAGTGGGATTGTGTGATGCTTCAAACCACAAGGATTCATTCTGCGAGACAGTCAAGACAGGTTGGTTGGATTCAAGACGTCCCATAAAGAAATTCTCCAGAGCAGGTTTCTAAGGATGGATGCCTGGGCAACCCACCTCGCATTCCAACTGTCTCCTAGTGACAAAGCAGGTTTGATCTGCTGGCTCTGGGTGAGCAGCCGAGGGGGCTGATTTGAAATGGACTCTCCTGAGGATGGATCATAATGTAATTTGTGTCCTTGGAGACCTTGGAATTGGGCCATGGTGCCAGCGCCCTGAAGGATCCTCCTAACCTGAGGTATTGACACAGCTCCAAAGAGCAAGTTTCTCATGTGGAGATGAGATCTGTTCTGATTGTTTCCTTAGGAAACCCCCATATTCTAATATTGGAAACCAGGCCTCTGAGGAGAGATACATAGAAACCAAAGCAATGGATCAGAAGTTGGCTCAGGTTGGAGTTTCTGTCCATGATGGCCCCTTTATAAAGGGGAGCATCTCATGAGGCCATGTAGGTTTTCCCACGATAGGAGTTGTGAGATGCTCCAATCTGCAAGGATTCCTTCTGCAGGACAGTCAAGACCTGTTGGAAGGCTCCCAGGACATCCCATATGGAACGGCGCCTGAGCAGGATTCCAACGATGGATGCCTAGAGAGTCTGCTTTGCATTCCAGTTGTCTCCTAGCGACAAGGCAGGTTTGATATTCTGGCTCTGGGGGAGTAATCAACGGGGCTGAGTTGAAATGTACTCTCCTGCCGAATGGTCATAATGCGGGTTTGTGTCCATGGAGACCTTGGAATAAGGGGGTGGCCCCGGTTACCTGAAGGTTTCTCCTAACTGGAGGTTTTTACAGAGCTCCAAAGGATAAGTTTCCCATGTGGAGACAAGATTTGTTCTGATTGGTATCTCTGGAATCCCCCATATGCTGGTATTGCAAAACAGGCCTCTGAGGAGAGATGCTTAGAAACAAAAGCAATGGAACCAATTACGTTCTATGGGCCTGTCCAGTTTAATACCTTTCTCTTGGGATATCTGTCTACGGGTGAGTTGAGGTCGTTGCTCAGCTTGTGACAGATCACCCCTCTTTGTACTGGGCGGCCTACACTATTGCAATGGCCTCTGGGACTTTGGAGGTTTCTCCTAATCTGTAGGGTTGTGGCCAATGGAATGGGAAGAATTTCCTTGGAGAGGGCAGGCACAGTCCTGAGGTGTGGCTCCAGGGGCCTCAGCCTGGAGGGTGTCTGGGACAGGGATGTCAGGATAGAAGTCTGAAAACACGGTTTGGGGACGAAGGTATGGCAGGCCCGATCTACAGACTATGAGGAGAATTTTTTGGGCTATGACCTAAGGGTGAGGCTTATGTCTCTGGATTTTGTGTCAGTAGTGGCCGTGGAATGTCGGGCTGGCCTCAGGCGCCATGGAGGAGTCTTTCTCTCTGGGGATGGCCTGATCCCAAGTGATTGGGGTCATTCTGTGGGTGGGAGGAATCCTTTCTGTGTTTACTTACCTCAAATGTCCCACCAAAGAGGGATTCCAGAGCAGAGCCCTGAGTAGGGGTGACTAGATGTCTCTACCTCTGGTTAAGATTGGGTGACTTGGGGCATGGCAGGCCCCATATGCGCGGGCTCATGGTCCAGCCACTGAGAGGCTTTCCTTGAGGACAGGGTTCAAACTGAGGGTCCCAATGTGTGTTTGTGCCCACGGCAGCTCTTAAGCATGGGCAGGGCCTCAGGGACCCTACACTACCCTCAGGGGCCCTACTACTACTCCTGTAGGCTCTACAGGGTTCCTACACTGAACTTTGGATAAGATGCCAACCACAAGATTCTGGCGAGAGGGAAGGAGGAGTTATGATTTCTACATCATGTTCACCCATGGGAAATGAGTAGAGATAAGGTCTAGGTTTCTGTAGCCTGAAAACCAGGTTGGAAAGAGATGGCAACCTAAGGCCATGGCGGTTCAGATGTTATCAGTGTACGGCAAGCTCTCTGGGTGTTGGTTGGGAATTCAGGCCTCAGGTTGTGTCAGACAGGGCATTAGTGCACAGGCTAGACTATATAATTGGTGTACAGTTGAGTGGCATGCAGGTTTATCCTCATTTGAGGTTTCTGGGTAGACCCATAGGGCAACGTTTTTCTTCTAGAGGGCAGGCAGAGTGCAGCACTGTGTCATCGAAATCCCAAAATAGAGGGCGTGTGGTCCAGGAGAGTGAGGACGGAAGTCTGAGAACACTAGATATGCTTAGGTTTTGGGGTGAGGGCACAGCAGTTGCACTCTGAAGATCTTAATCAAGATCTCGTGCATTGAAGTCAAGGCGAAGATCAGCCATTGGCTCAGGTTGGAGTTTCTTTCCATGATCCGACTTCATGAAGATTGGGGGCATCATGTGACCTTGGAAGCTTTCCATGATATGAGTTGTGAGGTGGTCCATGAACAAGGACTCCTGTGGGACAGTCGAAACCTGTTGGATGGCTCAAGGATGTCCCACAAGTAAAGACGCAAGAGCAGGGTTCTAAGGGTTCTAAGGATCTCTAAGGAGAGATGCCTGGAGGGGCACCTGGGTTGCTCAGTGGGTTAAGCCGCTGCCTTCGGCTCAGGTCATGATCTCAGGGTTCTGTGATCAAGTCCCGCATTGGGCTCTCTGCTCAGCAGGGAGCATGCTTCCTCCTCTCTCTCTCTCTGCCTGCTTCTCTGCCTACTTGTAATCTCTGTGTGTCAAATAAATAAATAAATCTTTAAAAAAAAAAAAAAAAAAAGGAGAGATGCCTGGAAACCAAAGCAATAGATCCCGATAGGTGCCTATGGTCCTGTTCGTTCCTTTTTACCTCTGGGGACATCAGTCTACGGGTCTGATTGCCGGTAGGTGTTCAGATGGGCCCAGATTGCCCCTGTTTGTCCTGGGAAGCCACAAAAATTGGGATGGCTTCAGGGAATTTGGAGGTTTATCCTATTAGTAGGGTTGTGGCCATTGGAATGGGCACACACAATTCCCTTGGAGAGGGAAAGCACAGTCGTCAGGTTTGGTTCCAGGGGCCTGAGCCTGTAGGGTGTGTAGGCCAGGGCTGTTTGGACAGTTGTCTGAAAACACAAACTCGGCTTATATTTCGGGTCATAGGTATAGCAGGACTGATCTACAGATCATGAGGAGAACTCTTCAGGATATGAAAAAAGAGTGAGTGTGAGGCTCTTGCTCAAGTTTTTGTCTTTGGATATCGAGACACTCATGGTCGTGAAATTTCCGGGTGACTCCGTGGGAAATGGACGAGTCTTACTCTCTGGGGGTTTGGCCCCGTCCAAAGAGTTTGGGGTCATTCTGTGGGATGGAAGAAGTCCGTTGTTCTGTTGTTGTTGATTTGTTTTGTTTTGTTTTTAAACCTCAAGTGTCCCACCAAATGAGGGATTCCAGAGTGGAGCCCTGGGGAGGGGCGACTGGACAACCAGAAATCTGGTTAAAAATTGGGGCCTAGGGATATGTCAAGCCCATTATGACATCTAATGGTCCAGCCACTGAGAGAACATACTAGAGGACAGGACTCACACTGAGGGTCACAATGCGTGTTTAAACCCTCGTCGCACTCAAGAATGGGCAGGGCCTCAAGGTGAATGCTGCTTTCTCCTACACTGAATGTTGGACAACATGCCACCACAAGGTTTCTTGCCATGGGTAAGGAAGGGTTCTGATTTCTGCATCAAAGTCACCCATGGGCAGTGATTGGAGATAAGGTCTAGGTTCTTAAGCCTGAAAACTGAGGTAGGGAAGAGATGATGACCTAAGGCCATGGTGGGTCTGATGTGCTTAGTGTGCGGTCAGCAGTCTGGGTGTTGGTCACGAGGTCCGGGCTCAGGTTGTCAGACAGTGCATTAGAGCCCAGGTTAGACTACATATTTTGGATGCCTTAGAATGCCGTGTAGGTTCTTATCTGAAGAACTCTTCAGAATATGAAGAATGAGCGAGTCTGAGGCGCGTGCTCAGGCTTTTGACTGTGGATTTTGTATCAGCGATGGCCGTGGAATGTTGGGGAGGCCTCATGGGCCATCGACGAATCTTGCTCTCTGTGGATTTGGCCCGATACCAATTGTTTTTCGTCAATCTGTGGGATGGGAGTACTCCTTTCAGGTTTGTTGCCTCAGGTGTCCCACCAAAAGAGGAATTTCAAAGCAGAGCCCTGGGGAAGAGAGAAGGGACAACCCGAACTACGGGTAAAAATTGGGCCCTAGGGGCATGGCAAGCCCAATATGCTGTCTCTCCATCCAGCCACTGAGAGGCCTTACCTGGGGACTGGGCTCAGGCTAAGGGTCACAATGTCTGTTTGTGACCAATGTGGCCCGAAGCATGGGCGGGGCCTCATGGGCCACACTGGTTTCAAGTACAATGAACCTTGGACAACATGCCAACCACAAGGTTTCTTGCCATGGGGAAAGAGTTCTGATTTCTGCATCATTTTCAAAGGCGGGCCGTGTTTGGGGATAATGTCTAGGTTCTGAAGCCTGAGAAACGAGGTTGAGAAGAGATGACAACCTAAGGCCATGGCGGGTCCGATGTGCTCAGTGTGCGGCCAGCTGTCTGGGTGGGGCCAGCAGGTCCAGGCTCAGGCTGTGTCAGAAAGGGCATTAGTGCCCAGATCAGCCTATATATTTAGGGTACAGCTGAATGGCGTGCAGGTTGATCCTCATTTGGGGTTTCTGGGTAGCCCCAGAGGGCAATGTTTTTCTTCTGGAGGGCAGGCAGAGTGCTGAATTGTAGTTCCAGATTGCCAAACTGGAGGCTTGTGGGCCAGTAGTCTGAGGACGGAAGTCTGAGAAAACAAGCTAAGCCTAGGTTTCTCTGGGTGAGGATATGGCAGGCACAATCTACAGACCTGAATCGAGATCTCGTGCATCTGAAGTCAGGGCGAGGATGAGACGATCGCTCAGGTTTGACATTCTGTCCCTGATGGCCCCTACTTGAAGGGGGGGTGGATCACGAGGCCATGGGGGTTTTCCCACGATGGGAGTTGTGAGAAGCTCCCAACTGCAAAGATTCTTCTGCAGGACAATTGAGAACTGTTGGTTGGCTCCAGGACAACGATTCCGAGCAGGGTTCTAAGGATGGATGGCTGGATAGCCCACCTCGCATTCCAATTGTTTTTCCAAGCAACAAGACAGGTTAGATCTGCTGGATCTGGGGGAGCAACCGAGGAGAATGAGATGAGATGGACTCTCCCGTGGATGTGTCCTAATATGATTTTGTGTCTATGGAGACCTTGGAATGAAGCGGTGGCACTGGGGCTCTGAAGGGTACTCCTAAAGAGAGGCTTTCACATAGCTCCATCGTGCAAGTTTCCCATGTGTAGATGAGATTTGTTCTGATGGGTGAGTCAAGAACAGCCATATGCTGTAATTGAAATCCAGGCCTCTGTGGAGAGATGCCTGGAAACCAAAGCAATGGATCCGATAGGTGCCTAGGGGCCTGTTCGTTCCTTTTTACATCTGTGGACATCAGTCTACGGATCTGAGTGCCGGTAGGTGCTCAGATGGGCCCAGATTGCCCCTGTTTGTCCTAGGAAGCCACAAATATTGGGATGGCCTCAGGGATTCAGGAAGTTTAATCTATTAGTAGTGTTGTGGCCATTGGAATGAGCACATACAATTCCCTTGGAGAGGGCAAGCACAGTCGTCATGTTTGGCTCCAGGGGCCTAAGCCTCTAGGGTGTGTAGGCCAGGGCTGTTTGGACAGTTGTCTGAAAACACAAACTCGGCTTCTGTTTCGGGTCATAGGTATGGCAGGACTGATCTACAGACCATGAGGAGAACTCTTCGGGATATGAAAAAAGGGCGAGTGTGAGGCTCTTGCTCAAGTCTTTGTCTGTGAATATCGTGTCACACATGGTCGTGAAATTTTCGGGTGACTTCATGGGAAATGGATGAGTACTATTCTCTGGGGGTTTGGCCCCGTCCAAAGTGTTTGGGGTCATTCTTTGGGATGGAAGAAGTCCGTTGTCCTGTTGTTGTTGATTTGTTTTGTTCTGTTTTTCAACCTCAGGTTTCCAACCAAATGAGGAATTCCAGAATAGAGCCCTGGGGAGGGGCGACTGGACCACCAGAAATCTGGTTAAATATTGGGGCGTACGGACATGTCAAGCCCATTATGACATCTAATGGTCTAGCCACTGAGAGGATGTACAAGACGACAGGACTCACGCTGAGGGTCACAATGAGTGTTTATGCCCTCGTCGCACTCAAGAATGGGCGGGGCCTCAGGTTGAATGCTGCTTTCCTACACTGAACGTTGGACAACATGCCAACCACAAGTTTTCTTGCCAAGGGTAAGGAAGAGTTCTGATTTCTGCATCACTGTCACCCCTGGGCAGTGTTTGGAGATAAGGTCTAGGTTCTTAAGCCTGAAAACTGAGGTACGGAAGAGATGATGACCTAAGGCCATGGTGGGTCTGATGTGCTCAGTGTGCGGTCAGCTGTCTGGGTGTTGGTCACGAGGTCCGGGCTCAGGTTGTCAGACAGTGCATTAGTGCCCAGGTTAGACTATATATTTTGGGTGCATTCGAGTGCCGTGTAACTTCTTATCAGAAGATATGAAAAATGAGCGAGTCTGAGGCGCGGGATAAGGCTTTTGTCTCTGGATTTTGTATCAGCGATGGCCGTGGAATGTTGGGGATGCCTCATGGGCCATGGACGAATTTTGCTCTCTGTGGACTTGGCCTGATCCCAATTGTTTTTCATCAATCTGTGGGATGGGAGGACTCCATTCAGGTTTGTTACCTCAGGTGTCCCACCTAAGAGGAATTCCAAAGCAGAGCCCTGGGGAAGAGTGAAGGGACAACCCGAACTATGCTTAAAAATTTGGGCCTAGGGGCATGGCAAGCCCAATATGCTGTCTCTCCATCCAGCCACTGAGAGGCCTTACCTGAGGACTGGGCTCAGTCTGAGGGTCACAATGTGTGTTTGTGACCAATGTGGCCCGCAAGCATGGGCGGGGCCTCATGGGCCACCCTGGTTTAAGTACATTGCCCTCTGGGGCTACTTACAAACCCCAAATGAAGATCAACCTGCACGACACTTGGCTATACCCAAAATATATAGGATGACCTGGGTAATAATGCCCTTTCTGACACAGCCTGAGCCTGGACCTCCTAGGCCCACCCAGACACCTGGCTACAAACTGAGAACTTCAGACCCCCCCTGGCTTTAGGGCGTTATCCCTTCCCAACCTTAGTTTTCAGGCTTCAGAACATAGTCCTTATCTCCAATCAATGACCGGGTTTGAAAATGATGAAGTTTCCTCCCAATGGCAGGAAAACTTGTGGTTGGCTTGTTGTCCAATGTTCAGTGTAGTGGAAACCAGTGTGTCCTTTGAGGCCCCGCCATTGCTCGCCGTCCAGATAGGTAGCAAACACACATTGTGACCGTCAGCCTTAGCCCAGTCCTCAGGTAAGGCCTCTCAGTGGCTGGATGAAGAGAAAGCATATTGGGTTTGCCATGCCCCTAGGCCCCAATTTTTAACCATAGTTCGGTTTGACCCTTCACTCTTCCCCAGGGCTCTGCTTTAGAATTCCTCTTTTGTTGGGACACCTGATGTAACAACCCTGAAAGGAGACCTCCATCCAACAGATTGACGAAAAACAATTGGGATCGGGCCAAATCCACAGAGAGCAAGATTCGTCCATGGCCCATGAGGCCTCCTCGACATTCCACGGCCATCGCTGATACAAAATCCAGAGACAAAAGTCTAAGCAAGCGCCTCAGACTCGCACTATCTTCATATCCTGAAGATGTCATCTCATGGTTTGTAGATTGGGCCTGCCATACCTACGTCCCCAAACATAAGCTGAGTTTGTGTTTTCAGACGTCTGTCCTCAAAGTCCTGGGCCACACACCATCCAGGCTGGGGACCATGAGTCACACATTAGGACTGTGCCTACCCAATCCATGGGAATTCTGCCCATTCCATTGTCCAAAATCGTACAAATTAGGAGAACCCTCCAAAGTCCCTGAGGCCATCCCAATAGTATAGGTCTCTCGGGACAAAAAAGGGCAGTCTGACACCAGCTGAGCATCTACCTCCACTCATACCCTAGAAGGATGTCCCCAGAGAAGAACATTGAACCAGATAGGACCCTAGGCCAAAATCGGATCCATTGCTTTGGTTTACAGGCATGTCTTCTCAAAACCCTGGATTCCAATACCAGCATTCGGGTTTTCCTGAGGCACCCATCAGAACAAACCTCGTCTCCACAAGGAAACTGGTGCAAGGGAGCTATGTCAAAATCTGAGAGAATAGTTCAGGGTCCCGGTGCCACCGCCCCATTCCAAGGCCCTCATGAACACAAACACACATTAGACCCATCCTCAGGAAAGTCCATTTCAACTCAGCCACCCCGGTTGCTCCCACAGAGCCATCAGATCTAAACTGTCTTGTCGCTAGGAGACAACTGGAATGCGAGGCGGGCTTCCCAGGCATCCATCCTCGAACGTTGGTCTGGACTCATCCATATGGGATGTCCTGGAGCTGTCCAACAGGTCTCAATTGTCCCGCAGAAGGAATCCTTGGAGGGGGCATCCCAGCACTCCCAACGTGGGAAAACCTCCACGGCCTTGAGATTCGGCTCCCTTCATGAAGGGGCCGTCATGAACAGAAAATCCAAGCTGAGCCAACGTCTGATCATCGCTCTGACTTCAGATGCATGAGATATTGCTTCAGATCTTCAGGGGGTACATGCCGTGCCCTCGCCCTGAATCCCAAGTCTAGCTTGTATTCTCAGACTTCCATCCTCACACTCCTTGCCCGGAAGCCTACAAGTTTGGCAATTCCGGACAATCATTGCAGCACTCTGCCTGCACTCTAGTAAAAATATATTGCCTAATGAGTTGCCCAGGCATGTAAAATGAGAATAAACCAAAAGGCACTCGAATGTACCAAAATTATATAGTCTAACCTGGGCAGTAATGCACTGTCTGACAAAACCTGAGCAGGGACCTCCTGAGCAAAACACAGACAGCTGACCGCACACTGAGCACATCAGACCCGCCATGGCCTTAGGTCATCATCTCTTCCCTACCTCAGTTTACAGGCTTTAGAACCTAGAACTTATCTCCAATCACTGCCCAGGGGTGACTGTTATGCAGAAATCAGAACTCTTCCTTACCCATGGCAAGAAACCTTGTGGTTGGCATGTTGTCCGAAGTCAGTGTAGGAGAAACCAGCATTCACCCTGAGGCCCCGCCCATTCTTGAGTGCGACGAGGGCATAAACACGCATTCTACCCTCAGCGTGAGTCCTGTCCTCTAGTACGTCCAGTGGCTGGAAAATTAGATGTCATAATGGGCTTGACATGTCCCTAGGACACAATTTTTAACCAGATTTCTGGTGGTCCAGTCGCCCCTCCACAGGGCTCTACTCTGGAATTCCTCATTTGGTGGGACACCTCAGGTTGAAAAACAAAACAAAACAAAACAAAACAAAACAAAACAAATGAACAGCATCATAACAACGAACTTCTTCCATCCCACAGAATGACCCAAACTCTTTAGACGAGGCCAAACCCCCAGAGAGTAAGACTCGTCCATTTCCCATGAAGTCACCCGGAAATTTCACGACCATGAGTGACACAATATCCTGAGACAAAAACTTGAGCAAGAGCCTCACACTCGCCCTTTATTCATATCCCGAAGAGTTCTCCTCATGGTTTGTAGATCAGTCCTGCCATACCTATGAAAAGAAACATAAGCCTAGTTTGTGTTTCAGACAACTGTCCAAAGTGCCGTGGCCTACACACCCTACAGGCTCAGGCCCCTGGAGCCAAACCTGACGACTGTGCTTGCCCTCTCCAAGGGAATTGTATATGCCCATTACAATGGCCACAACACAACTAATAGGATAATCCTCCAAAGTCCCTGAGGCCATCCCAATATTTGTCGCTTCCCAGGACAAATGGGGCAATCTGGGCCCATCTGAGCACCTACCTGCACTCAGATCCGTAGACTATGTCCCCAGAGGTAAAAAGGAACGAACAGGCCCCTAGGCACCTATCAGAACCATTGGTTTGGCTTCCAGGCATCTCTCCTAAGAGGCCTGGATTTCAATAACAGCATATGCCTGTTTCTTGACTCACCCATCAGAACAAATCTCATCTACACATGGGAAACTTGCACAATGGAGCTGTGTGCCAGCCTCTCTTTAGGAGGACCCTTCAGGGCCCCAGTGCCACCGCTTAATTCCAAGGTCTCCATAGACACAAAATCATATTAGGACACATCCACGGGAGAGTCCATTTCAAATCAGCCTCCTCGGTTGATCCCCCAGATCCAGCAGAACTAAACTGTCTTGTTGCTTCGAGACAATTGGAATGCGAGGTGGGCTACCCAGCCACCCATCCTTAAAACCCTGCTCAGAAACTTTGTCCTGGATCCAACCAACAGGTCTCAATTGTCCTAAGAAGAATCTTTGCAGTTGGGAGCTTCTCACAGCCATGGCCTCCTGATCCACCCCCCCCTTCCAGAAGGGGCAATCAGGGACAGAATGTCCAACCTGAGCGATCGTTTGATCCTCGCCCTGACTTCAGATGCACGAGATCTCGATTCATGTCTGTAGATTGTGCCTGCCATAACCTCACCCAGAAACCTAGGCCTAGCTTGGGTTCTCAGACTTCCGTCCTCAGACTACGTGCCCACAAGCCCTCCAGTTTGGCAATCCAGAACTACAATGCAGCACACTGCCTGCCCTCCAGAAGAAAAATATTGCCCTCTGGGGCTACCCAGAAACCCCCAATGAGGATCAACCTGCACGGCATTCGACTGTACCCCAAATATATAGGTTGACCTGGGCACTAATGCCCTTTTTGACACAGCTTGAGCCTGGACCTCCTGGCCCCACCCAGACAGCTGGCCAAACACGGAGCACATCGGACCCGCCATGGCCTTAGGTCGTAATCTCTTCTCAACCTCGGTTTTCAGGCTTCAGAACCTAGACCTTCTCTCCAATCACGGCCCGGGTTTGAAAATGATGCAGAAATCAGAACTCTTTCCCCATGGCAAGAAACCTTGTGGTTGGCATGTTGTCCAAGGTTCAGTGTCGTTGAAACCAGTGTGGCCCATGAGGCCCCTCCCATGCTTGCGGGCCACATTGGTCACAAACACACATTGTGACCCTCAGCCTGAGCCCAGTCCCCAGGTAAGTCCTCTCAGTGGCTGGATGGAGAGATAGCATATTGGGCTTGCCATGCCCCTAGGGCCCAATTTTTAACCATAGTTCGGTTTGTCCCTTCACTCTTCCCCAGGGCTCTGCTTTGGAATTCCTCTTTTGGTGTGACACCTGAGGTAACAAACCTGAAAGGAGTCCTCCCATCCCACAGATTGACGAAAAACAATTGGGATCGGGCCAAATCCACAGAGAGCACGATTCGTCGATGGCCCATGAGGCCTCCCCAACATTCCACAGCCATCGCTGATACAAAATCCAGAGACAAAAGCCTGAGCATGCGCCTCAGACTCGCTCATTCTTCATATCCTGAAGAGTTCTTCAGATAAGAACTTACACGGCACTCGGATGCACCCCAAAATATTTAGTCTAACCTGGGCACTAATACACTGTCTGACAACCTGAGCCCAGACTTCGTGACCAACACCCAGACAGCTGACCGCACACTGAGCACATCAGACCCGCCATGGCCTTTGGTCATCATCTCTTCACTACCTCAGTTTTCAGGCTTCAGAACCTAGAACTTATTTCCAATCACTGCCCAGGGGTGACTGTGATGCAGAAATCAGAAATCTTCCTTACCCATGGCACGAAACCTTGTGGTTGGCATGTTGTCCGACGTCAGTTTAGGAGAAACCAGCATTCACCCTGTGGCCCCGCCCATTCGTGATTGCGACGAGGGCATAAACACGCATTCTACCCTCAGCATGAGTCCTGTCCTCTAGTACGTCCTCTCAGTGGCTGGACCATTAGATGTCATAATGGGCTTGACATGTTCCTAGGAAACAATTTTTAACCAGATTTCTAGTTGTCCTTTCGCGCGGCCCCAGGTCTCTACTCTGGAATCCCTCATTTGGTGGGACACCTGAGGTTGAAACACAAAACAAAACAAATCAACAGCAACAGAACAACGGACTACTTCCGTCCCACAGAATGACCCCAAACTCTCTGGACGGGGCCAAATCCCCAGAGAATAAGACTCGTCCATTTCCCATGAAGTCACCCGGAAATTTCACGACCTTGAGTGACACGATATCCAGGACAAAAACTTGAGCTAGAGCCTCACACTCGCCCTTTTTTCATATCCCGAAGAGTTCTCCTCATGGTCTGTAGATCAGTCCTGCCATACCTATGACCCGAAACATAAGCCGAGTTTGTGTTTTCAGACAACTGTCCAAATAGCCCTGGCCTACACACCATACAGGCTCAGGCCCCTGGAGCCAAACCTGACGACTGTGCTTGCCCTCTCCAAGGGAATTGTATGTGCCCACTCCCATGGCCACAAACCTTCTAATAGGATAAACCTCCAAAGTCCCTGAGGCCATCCCAATATTTGTGGCTTCCCAGGACAAACAGGGGCAATCTGGGCCCATCTGAGCACCTACCGGCACTCAGAAACGTAGACTGATGGCCCCAGAGGTAAAAAGGAACGAAGAGGCCCCTAGGCACCTATCGGATCCATTGCTTTGGTTTCCAGGCATCTCTCCTCAGAGGCCTGGATTTCAATAACAGCATATGGCTGTTTCTTGACTCACCCATCAGAACAAATCTCGTCTACACACGGGAAACTTGCACTATGGAGCTGTGTGAAAGCCTCTCTTCAGGAGAACCCTTCAGGGCCCCAGTGCCACTGCTTCATTCCAAGGTCTCCATAGACACAAAATCATATTAGGACACATCCACGGGAGAGTCCATTTCAACTCAGCCTCCTCGGTTGCTCCCCTAGATCCAGCAGATCTAACCTGTCTTGTTGCTTGGAGACAATTGGAATGCGAGGTGGGCTACCCAGCCATCCATCCTTAGAACCCTGCTCGGAATTGTTGTCCTGGAGCCAACCAACAGGACTCAATTGTCTTGCAGAAGAATCTTTGCAGTTGGGAGCTTCTCAGAATTCCCATCGTTGGAAAACCCCCATGGCCTCGTGATCCACCCCCTCTTCAAGAAGGGACCATCAGGGACAGAATGTCCAACCTGAGCGATCGTCTGATCCTCGCACTGAGTTCAGATGCACGAGTTCTCGATTCAGGTCTGTAGATTGTGCCTGCCATATCCTCACCCAAAAACCTAGGCCTAGCTTGGGTTCTCAGGATTCCGTCCTCAGACTACTGGCCCACAAGCCCTCCAGTTTTGCAACCCAGAACTACAATGCAGCACTCTGCCTGCCCTCCAGAAGAAAAACATTGCCCTCTGGGGCTACCCAGAAACCGCAAATGAGGATCAACCTGCACGCCATTCGGCTCTACCCCAAATATATAGGCTGACCTGGGCACTAATGCCCTTTCTGACACAGCCTGATCCAGGACCTGCTGGCCCCACCCAGACAGCTGGCCGCACACTGAGGACATCGGACGCACCATGGCCTTAGGTCTTCATCTCTTCTCAACCTCGGTTTTCAGGTTTCAGAACCTAGACCTTATCTCCAATCACGGCCCGGGTTTGAAAATGATGCAGAAATCAGAACTCTTTTCCCATGGCAAGAAACCTTGTGGTTGGCATGAGGTCCAAGATTCAGTGTATTGGAAACCAGTGTGGCCCATGAGGCCCCGACCATGCTTGCGGGCCAATTGGTCACAAACACACATTGTGACCCCTCAGCCTGAGCCCAGTACTAAGGTAAGGCCTCTCAGTGGCTGGATGGAGAGACAGCATATTGGGCTTGTCATGCCCCTAGGCCCCAATTTTTAACCTTCATTCGGGTTGTCCATTCATTCTTCTCCAGGTCTCTGCTTTGGAATTCCTCTTTTGGTGGGACACCTGAGGCAACAAACCTGAAAGGAGTCCTCCCATCCCACAGATTGACGAAAAAACAATTGGGATCGGGCCAAATCCACAGAGCAGGATTCGTCCATTGCCTATGAGGCCTCCCCAACATTGCACGGCCATCGCTGATACAAAATCCAGAGACAAAAGCCTGAGCACGCGCCTCAGACTCGTATCCTGGGCAATCTGAAGAGTTTCATATCCTGAAGAATTCTTCAGATCAGAACCTACACGGCACTCGAAGGCACCCAAAATATATAGTCTAACCTGGGCACTAATGCACCGGACTTCATGACCAACACCCAGACAGCTGACCACACACTGAGCACATCACACCCGCCATGGCCTTAGGTCATCATCTCTTCCCTACCTCAGTTTTTCAGGCTTCAGAACATAGACCTTATCTCTAATCACTGCCCAGGGGTGACGGTGATGCAGAAATCAGAACTCTTCCTTATCCATGGCAAAGAAACCTTGTGGTTGGCATGTTGTCCAACATTCAGTGTAGGAAAAACAGGCATTCAACCTGAGGCCCCGCCCATTCTTGAGTGCGACGAGGGCATAAACATGCATTGTGACCCTCAGCGTGAGTCCTGTCCTCTAGTACGTCCTCTCAGTGGCTGGTCCATTAGATATCATAATGGGCTTGACATGTCCCTAGGCCCCAATTTTTAACCAGATTTCTGGTTGTCCAGTCGCCCCTCCCCAAGGCTCTACTCTGGAATCCCTCATTTGGTGGGACACCTGAGGTAGAAAAAAAAAACAAAACAAATCAACAACAACAGAACAACGGACTTCTGCCATCCCACAGAATGACCCCAAAGTCTTTGGACGGGGCCAAACCCCCAGAGAGTCAGACTCATCCATTTCCCATGAAGTTACCCGGAAATTTCATGACCATGAGTGACACGTTACCAGAGACTAAAACTTGAGCAGGAGCCTCACACTCGCCCTTTTTTCATATATTGAAGAGTTCTCCTCATGGTCTCTAGATCAGTCCTGCCAAACCTATGAGGCGAAACATAAGCCGAGTTTGTGTTTTCAGACAACTGTCCAAACAGCCCTGGCCTACACACCCTACAGGCTCAGGCCGCCGGAGCCACACCTGACGACTGTGCTTGCCCTCTCCAAGGGAATTGTATGTGCCCATTCCAAAGTACACAAACCTTCTAAGAGGGATAAATCTCCAATTCCTTGAGGCCATCCGAATATTTGTGGCTTCCCAGGACAAACAGGGGCCATCTGGGCCCATCTGAGCACCTACCTGCACTCAGACACGTAGACTGATGTCCCCAGAGGTAAAAAGGAACGAACAGGCCCATAGACACCTATCGGATCCATTGCTTTGGTTTCCAGACATCTCTCCTTAGAGTTCCTTAGAACCGTTAGAATCCTGCTCTTGCGTCGTTCCTTATGGGACATCCTTGAGCCATCCAACAGGTCTCGACTGTCCCACAGGAGTCCTTGTGCATGGACCACCTCACAACTCATATCATGGAAAGCTTCCAAGGTCACATGATGCCCCCAATCTTCATGAAGGCGGATCATGGAAAGAAACTCCAACCTGAGCCAACGGCTGATCTTCGCCTTGACTTCAGATGCACGAGATCTTGATTAAGCTCTTCAGAGTGCACCTGCTCTGCCCTCACCCCAAAAACCTAAGCATAGCTAGTGTTCTCACACTTCCGTCCTCACTCTCCTGGACCACACGCCCTCCATTTTGGGATTTCCGATGACACAGTGCTGCACTCTGCCTGCCCTCTAGAAGAAAAACGTTGCCCTATGGGTCTACCCAGAAACCTCAAATGAGGATAAACCTGCATGCCACTCAACTGTACACCAATTATATAGTCTAGCCTGTGCACTAATGCCCTGTCTGACACAACCTGAGGCCTGAATTCCCAACCGACACCCAGACAGCTTGCCGTACACTGAGAACATCTGAACCGCCATGGCCTTAGGTTGCCATCTCTTTCCAACCTGGTTTTCAGGCTACAGAAACCTAGACGTTATCTCTACTCATTTCCCATGGGTGAACGTGATGCAGAAATCATAACTCCTCCTTCCCTCTCTCGCCAGAATCTAGTGATTGGCATCTTATCCAAAGTTCAGTGTAGGACCCCTGTAGGGCCTACAGAAGTAGTAGTAGGGCCCCTGAGGGTAGTGTAGGGTCCCTGAGGCCCTGCCCATGCTTAAGAGCTGCGGTGGGCACAAACACACATTGGGACCCCTCAGTTTTGAGCCCTGTCCTCAAGTAAAGCCTCTCAGTGGCTGGACCATGAGCCCGCATATGGGGCCTGCCATGCCCCAAGTCACCCAATCTTAACCAGAGGTAGAGACATCTAGTCACCCCTACTCAGGACTCTGCTCTGCAATCCCTCTTTGGTGGGACATTTGAGGTAAGTCAAACACAGAAAGGATTCCTCCCACCCACAGAATGACCCAATCACTTGGGATCAGGCCATACCCAGAGAGAGAAAGACTCCTCCATGGCCCATGAGGCCAGCCCGATATTCCACGGCCACTATTGACACAAAATCCAGAGACATAAGCCTCACCCTTAGGTCATAGCCACAAAAAATTCTCCTCATAGTCTGTAGATCGAGCCTGCCATACCTACGTCCCCAAACCGTGTTTTCAGACTTCTATCCTGACATCCCTGTCCCACACACCCTCCAGGCTGAGGCCCCTGGAGCCACACCTAAGGACTGTTGCCTGCCCTCTCCAAGGAAATTCTTCCCATTCCATTGGCCACAACACCTACAGATTAGGAGAAAACCTCCAAAGTCCCAGAGGCCATTGCAATAGTGTAGGCCCGCCCAATACAAAGAGGGGTGATCTGTCACAAGCTGAGCAACGACCTCAACTCACCCGTAGACAGATATCCCAAGAGAAAAGGTATTAAACTGGACAGGCCCCTAGAACGTAATTGGTTCCATTGCTTTCGTTTCTAAGCATCTCTCCTCAGAGGCCTTCTTTTCCAATACCAGCATATGGGGGATTCCAGAGATACCAGTCAGAACAAATCTTGTCTCCACATGGGAAACTATCCTTTGGAGCTCTGTAAAAACCTCCAGTTAGGAGAAACCTTCAGGTAACCGGAGCCACCACCCTATTCCAAGGTCTCCATGGACACAAAACCCGCATTATGACCATTTGGCAAGGAGAGTACATTTCAACTCAGCCCCGTTGATTACTCCCCCAGAGCCAGAATATCCAAACCTGCCTTGTCGCTAGGAGACAACTGGAATGCAAAGCAGTCTCTCTAGGCAACCATCGTTGGCGCGTTCCTAGGGGAGTCTGGGAGCCGTTCAATAGGTGGGATGTCCTGCGAAGGAGACTCATCATATCACAGGTCTTGACTGTCCTATGCTCCCTTTATAAAGGGGCCATCATGGACAGAAACTCCAACCTGAGCCAACTTCTGATCCATTGCTTTGGTTTCTATGTATCTCTCCTCAGAGGCCTGGTTTCCAATATCAGAATATGGGGGTTTCCTAAGGAAACAATCAGAACAGATCCTCATCTCCACATGAGAAAATGCTCTTTGGGAGCTGTGTCAATACCTCAGGTTAGGAGGATCCTTCAGGGCGCTGGCACCATGGCCCAACCCCAAGGTCTCCAAGGACACAAACCACATTATGATCCATCCTCAGGAGAGTCCATTTCAAATCAGCCCCTCGGCTGCTCACCCAGAGCCAGCAGATCAAACCTGCCTTCATTAGGAGACAGTTGGAATGCAGGTGGGCTGCCCAGGCATCCATCCTTAGAACCCTGCTCTGAGAATTTCTTTATGGGACGTCTTGA